>NW_007726263.1:773594-966992 GCF_000696425.1 Galeopterus variegatus | reverse complement strand
CTGAGAGGGGCCGGCCTAGAAGCCACTTCCGCGGTGGGTGGGGCGCGGCTGGCGCAGGCGAAAGGCGTCTGTGCATTTTGCTGCGCAGCGAAGGCGGAAGTGCGGAGCCGAGGCTTTTCCAGGTGTTGGGGTTGCGGCGCACCTGCGAGAGCGAGATGGAGGTGGGCGCGGCGGCAGTAGATGGCCCGGACGGCCCTCGGGAGCGGCGAGGCTTGTGCGAGACTGGGAGGCAGCTGCAGAACCACGATGTGCGGCCTCGGTCTGGAGCAAACGGGCTTCCAAGACATTCCTACTGGCTGGATGTCTGGCTCTTTATCCTTTTCGACGTGGTGTTGTTTTTGTTCGTGTATCTTTTGCCATGGTGAGTGTCCCGCAGGCACAGTGTAAGTGGCAAGGAGCTTAGAGACCATTTACTCCATTTGGTGGGCGGGAAGGGGGAGGAAACTGAATTCTAGACTTTATATGTGTCCAAGATCACACATCACTCCATGGTTAGTGGTGGAGTCGGGTGGGTGGAAGAGTGGGGAGGACTAGAGTGAACATGTTCTTACTTGGCACCTCAGTGGGAGTCTGCGAAGAAGTGTGGAGGAAACTTGGCTTCATACGTTTTTTCTTTGTTTTGGAATGAAACCAGATAGGTTTGCGTTCCTTCACCACCACGAAGGAACTAGCGAAGTCGTGTAGCTTCTTGGAGCTTTATTTTCTCATCTACCATTTGGGACCCATAGTAACCAGGTCAATAGGGGTGTAGTGAAGAAGATTAAATGAGATGGTGATTTATCTAAAAGCGATTTGTATATTGCCCGGCAGTAGTTTGTGCTCAGCCAAAACTGCTTGACCATGAGCAGGCCACGCAAGTATCTCAAACTTAACATGTTCAAAACATAAATCTTCATTTCTTACCCAAACGTAGTTATCTTTCATTGTTCCCATTTCAGTAAATGACAACTTTATCCACCCAGTTACTCCTCCCAGAAACCTGGGACTCTGACTTCGCCCACACATCCCAAAACACCAACCGATAAATCACAAAATCCTGAAGATGAAGAGTCCGCTTGCAAAATCCATGATGTCCATTTTCTTGTCACTCACTCTGAAAAGACGGTTCTGGGAGGGGATAAAGGAAAGGAGAGGAGGAAGCAGAACAAGAAGAAGGACACAGGACCCAGATGATAATAAGGGACAAGTTCAAGAGAGAAGTAGTGAAATGAAGGAAGGGGGACTATGGAAGAAAAGCATTGCAGCCTGTTTAGATATTAAACACCTCTCCTGGACTTTGGAGTTGATTGTTCACTCATTGTAAGTTAAATCCTCTTCATCGTGCTTAAGAGGTTTTACTTCAGAAATTTGCCCTTCTTGATAGGCAATTATTGTCTTCTTTCTTCTTTCCATCCCTGAATTTTGGCTAAGATTTGGGTATCTTCTGCCTCATTGTCTCCGATTTCTTTGATGGTGTGGCAAATTAGAAGGCAGAGGATCGAAAGGGAAGAATGGTGAAAGGGATTGGTATTTCTGTAAAATCAAACCATTTGTAACGGGAGAATTTCCATTCTTCCCCCTCAGGTTTCAGAGACTAATAACCTCAAATACAGTGATTTTTTTTTTTTTTTTTTTTTTTTTTTTAATGGCCTGTTGAATTTTCAGCTCTGGGTAGAAAATGGAAGCCTTACAAGAAGTAGTCCGGGTCGTTTTTGGCTCTTATTAACATGTTAATCATTTACGAATAGGCAAGTGACTAAGACAAACTTTTCAGAAGTTGGCATAAAGTGTTAAAATGGGATGATAAAGGAAACATTGCTGACAAAGATTTGTTTTTTACAGACTGGTTTGCTGATATCTAAATTAAGAAGTTGGCTTCTGGAGTGAATTCTGGAAATGACTTACAAACTTCTTGAATAAGGAAGACAGACAGGATTGTGCAGCTGAAGAACTTCAAACCTCTAAGGGATCTTCCTTTCATTTTACACATTCTGTTACTCACTTGGAGAATACTATTAAATGGGTAGTGATCTCGCCCATTCACAGCTAAGTTCTTAAAACTAGACCCTTTGGTTCACGTTTAAAAACTTTTGAAACATCTATGGCTTTACAGAGGCTAAATATAAAAGTATTTGTATCTAAAGATTTTGTGTATTCATTAAGAAATATAGCAATGTCTTTCCTTTAACATTTTAAGGGTTGATCAAGATTTGGTATGATGCAAATAATATGGTAAATAATGTGAGGTATTTATAAATTCAAAAGTAGATTACTCAAAAGCAAGGGAAGGATTTTGAGAGAAGGAACAAAGTGTTCTTAGATTGCATCAATGCTACAAACAAACACAAAAGCTATACTGAAAATGTCCTGCAGTGTACTGGCTGTAAATACCAGTTTAATTTTTAGATTAAGTGGGACTCTTATGAAAAAATATGTCATGCTTGATAGGTTGATACAGTCTTACAGAAAGTAGGTAATATCCAATATTAGAAAGTTAGTATGCATGTCGTCTTACCTGGTTGCCTCCCTTTCTTTTAAACTCTTGAGCTCCGTAAAATAGGATTTTGTGGTTCAGACCTATTTTTTAATCCTGTGGCCAAAACGTATTTATTCTTACCATATCTGTAACTTACTTAAATAGTTCAACAAAGTCAGTACTCATTCAACAGATATTTGAGCCCTCACTATCAGCCAGGTGTGAGTTTAGATACAGCATTGTACAAAACACAAAAATTCTTGCCTTCATGAAGTTTACTTTCTCATTTGTTGTTTTTAAAATCTGAATATGTTATTTAATAGAAATTTACATTCTAGGGGTGATCAGCTGGCATCTAATCAGAAAGGCTCCACTCCCAAAGCAGCTACTATATAACCACTTCAGAAGCCATTCCTTTTAGCCCTAAACACTTTATGTAAGGGATTTTAGAAATCGGATCTTATTCTTGAAATTAGCAACATATTCTACATGAGGGGTCTTCAAAAAGTTCGTGGAACAACTCTATCTTTTAATTCTATTTTTCCATGAACTTTTTGAAGTACCTCATATATGTGATCTGTCTAAAGTATTTTGGAGATATTCCACTCCCTTGGAAACTGGGCATACGATATTGTAAATTCTATATACCCTTTGCCTTTCAGCTTTGCTTAGGGTTACAGTCAAGTCTGGAATTGATTTTGGAGGATTTTAAGTGCCTAATACCATCTATGAGTTAACGATTATGCTTTCAGGGTATTGTTGCATCTGCCTAAAGAGAGCCTTTTACAGAATGTGGGGTTGAAGCATATTAGAGGAATACAGAACTGGGATTTCATTGAATTTACCAAATAGATTGTATGAACTATTTTTGTGCTGCTTGCTAATAATTTTGTCTAATAAAGTTTACTTATAGTTGAGTTTGGTGTTGTTGTAACAAGTTACCTGGTGGTGAGGTTGTAAGGGGATTACAGTTCTATAGCTTGCTGTTAGGTCACACACACAGACTTCTAATCCATACTACCTTTCTGAGCCTAAAACTGGCCTACTACCACAACTATAAAATATTCTAAAAGTTTCTAGTATTTTCTAGTGAAGATGAGAGATCTTAGTGTGATAGTTAACTTTATATGTCAATTTGACTGGGCTAAGGGATGCCTAGATAGCTGGTAAAACATTATTTCTGGATATTTCTGGAAGAGATTTGCATTTGAATCAGAAGACCAAATAAGAACTGCCCTTCTCAATGTGGGTGGGCATCATCCAGTCCTTTCATGGAATAAAAAAGCAGGAAGGGCGAGTTCTCTCCCTGCTTCAGCTGGGACATCCATCTTCTGCCCTCAGACATAGGCACTCCTGGTTCCCAGGCCTTTGGGTTTAGACTGGAACTATACCATCAGCTTTCCTGGGCCTCCAGCTTGCAGATGGCAGATTGCTTCTCAACCTCCGTAATTATGTGAGCCAATCCCTCATAATAAATTTTTTTCTATATAAACATCCTGTTTCTTTGGAGAACCCTGACTAATACAGTTGGTATTAGTATAATGTATGACATGACTGTAAATGCTACACAAAAATGAGGGTTGAAGACTGAAGCTTTCATACAGGTGATCAGTAAGAAATTGTACCTACTACTGAACTGTGCCATTTCAAGTGTAGTGACTACTTACAGTGCTCACACTTTGAAGGCTTTTAAGAGTGGATAAATGAGACACCAAGAAAAGTTACAAACTAACTATGATAAAAACAAAGACATCAAAAGAATAACATCAATGTGATTTTAATCTGGTAAATTCCTTTGTAAATTTCACACAATTTCATATAAGTGAAAGGATTCTTAATAGTCCCATTTGAAATGAATTAGCTAATTAACAGCTGTGAAGAACAGTGTTTAGGGGTCTGTTAACCTGAGAATTTTAGGATGTAAAGAGCTCCAAATACCCAGTCCCCAAATGACATGGGAATACATTTTGAGATTCAGGATATTTAGGGTTAATGTGGGCATTTAATGTAAATTATGCTCTAGGACAAGGTCATCAAACTAGGGCCAATGCCAAATCTGGCTTGATACCAGTTTTTACAAGGAAGGCCTGTGAGCTACAAACAGTTTTTAAGTTTTAATAGGACTGAACAAAATCAAAAGGCTTTTATGACACGTGAAAATTATATGCAATCTGGATTTCAATGTCAAAGTTTTACTGGAAAGCAGCCATGCCCGTTCATTTACATATTTTTATGGCTGCTTTTACACTACAAAGGCAGAGTAGCTGTTACAGAGACCTTATCGTCCACAAAGCCTAAATTATTTACTCTCTGGCTTCTTATAGAAAGTTTGCCAACTTTTCTAGGAGCTGTACTTCGTAGACCATGTTGGAGTTTAACTCTTAGAAACCTCCCTGTGATAACATTTTATGAGCAGTAAAATTTCTCATAGTCTTGAACTTCAAATTGATGTACATCTCCCATAAAATACATAATCCATGTGGGAAGAGGGGAACACGTAGTTCATGAATGCAAAGAAAAGTCCACCCATATTAACTTAAAAAATCACTTTATCTTAAATTTTTTTGAACCAGGAGAAACTGATTTCACATGAAAATATAACATTCTGAAGATAAGTATTTTAAACATTCTTAACAGTTGGTTGCATTATTTTAAAAGTTATAATAAGCTTATAACCAGATGAAAACATCTATAAAAATAAATAGGCACCCTAGAAGTAAAAATTTTACATGTGAATGATTAGTTAGCAAATATGTATTTAATCTGTATTTGGAGTGTTGAATCAACATAAAAGCAAACGGACAGTTTCTAGTTTGGTTAGTACTACATTACATGATTCAGGAAGTTTCAACTGGACAGTACTTTAAAAGGTGCAAAATTGGACACTTATCTGTTTGCAACTCAATTGTGAGTTGAAAAGACAATTTTATAAAACTGCTGTTAAATGCAGAAATTGGTTTAAATGTTTCAAATAATACATTTCAAACTGAATGTACTGACCAAATAGAAATTTAAAAACCTACACAGATTTTGAAAGCTATTAAAAATACTTGAAGCCCATTTTTCTAGTATTTTACAGTGTTATAAAAGCAGTAATTAAAAACATTGACATTTCAAATACAATTTTACAAACATTACATTATTTACAAACCCTCCATACTAAAAATTGTTAAAAATAAGTTTTCTTAAAAGTAAAATTTAATTTAGTTGGTATTCAAGTATTTCTAAATTAAGATAATATAAAGTAATAATCACCTACTACTGTACTATAGTTTTAAAAGGCTAGTAAAAACTTCTCTACAGGTGGAAGATTGGCCAAGATTTGATAACTTGGTGAGGTTACACTTTTACAAGCAATTATTTTCTATTTATCTAAAAGTATTCATTTTTAATCATTTACATTTTAGAATATTTTAATGCAATTTATGGAATCAGTCAAGATACTAAATTAACTAATTAGTTTACTTTTTATATTTATGAAGTTTATCCATTTAGGAATGTAAAAAAATCTTTAATTCTGTGATTCTCAATTCTTTGGAGTGGACATTATAAAACTATTCTAAACCACAATTAGTTTACCAGCTTAGTAGAAAATAAAATGACAACTAATGAAATAAGGCAATTAAAGTAACTTATTTTCACTTGTAAGGTCACCATAGTAATGGGAATTCCTTTCATTTTTAAACAAAGCCCTCTCCATGAAAGTATTTGGGATAAAATTATTATTTGCTTAGAGAAGGAAAAAAGGGATGGATGCTCAAATTAATTAAATATGTAATTAAAATTATACCCTCAGGGCCGGCCCCGTGGCTCACTCGGGAGAGTGCGGTGCTGACAACACCAAGGCCACGGGTTCGGATCCTATATAGGGATGGCCGGTTTGCTCACTGGGTGAGCGTGGTGCTGACAACACCAAGTCAAGGGTTAAGATCCCCTTAACGGTCATCTTTAAAAAAAAAAAAAAATTATACCCTCTATATGAAAAACAGAAATTTAATCTGGAAACCTAGGCAGATTTACAGATTCAAGAATCAAAATCAGTAAAATGGGTTGACAATCTATAAGCAGTTAAAATTATAGCAGAGAAAATTTAGGCAGTTACAGTGACATTCCCAATAAGAGGTCCCTACGTTAATTTCTAACACTGATTATTAGCCCAAAATAAACCAAACCAAAATAAAAACTTTTACATTTCATATAAAATTAGAAAAAAATGTAACAAGATAAATAAATATACTAAAGTTTAAGTATTTTAACTTTTTAGCTCACAGGGTTGAAGAAGCATTTATGAATACATTTATTAGTCAAAGGCCTAATTTATGTTAAAAAGACATTCTGAAAATAAAATGTTCTAGAAGCAAAATTAAGTTCCATTTCACCTTGAAAATTTAATTTTAACGTTGTTAATCATTAAGGCATTTTTTTTCCAAATGCTATCAAATTCATGGGTCAATTGTTTTTAAAGACACTTAAAAGGATCATACATAGCAGACTATCACAGAAGTCAAAAACAAATGGGTGAAGCCCTCCTTTGGTTACCCATTAGAAAGTGCTTCCTCATAAAACAAATACTGCTTTGACTAGACAACCATGCATCACCTGGTATTTTTCAATTAGCATAGTTGACTAATCTACATACGTGAGTACTAGTTAAATACTTATGGGTCTATTAGCCAAATAATAAAGGGGCAAATTTATTTTTTATTCAACTGTAGCATATGGCAAATATACCCCCTAATTTTCTATTTTTCAGTGCATGCCAAGACTATTCAAAGGGAATTTCTAAATTATTTAGCCAAATAATAAAGGGGCAAATTTATTTTTTATTCAACTGTAGCATATGGCAAATATACCCCCTAATTTTCTATTTTTCAGTGCATGCCAAGACTATTCAAAGGGAATTTCTAAATTATCCAATAAATTGATCATAACATTTTTTTATGTGTGTATATATATATATATATATATATATATATGTGATTAATAACTTTAAAAATACCATGGGTTTTAATTTTATATATCACTAGGTTTGGTCAGTAGGTTCCTATAATATTTTTATGGCCTCTGAGAGGTATAAGCTTGCCGATTTCATCATTTATCTATTACAATGTATGCTAGGTTTATATCTTTGCTCAGAAGGGCAACTTGAACCAAGACTATTATGTAACACAGGCCCTAACACTCTTTCACTCTGAGATAGTGAATTATCATTACAAAAGCCACTGTTCTCTGGAAAACACAGCTTGGGCCTCTGATGGTATTTCAATCTATATGTATCAGTCATGCAGCTATCAACTGAAAAATAGGTAGTTAGTGAAATTGTCTCACTTGGACATGCAGAAATAGAGTCTAGTTCTGGTTGGCAAAATGCATCAATAACTGCACCTGAGTTTGCCTGAAAACCATTAGTTGAAGAGCTAAACGAGTAGTTTGGTATCTTGCCAACATGCTCATCTGCTTGAAATGTTTCTTTATGTGGTTCATCATTCATATATGTACTCACTCCTAAACTTGGTTCTAAACTGTGCTTTGGAAGAATAGAAGAGTTAGCTTTAAGTTTGACATCAGGTGGAGATTCATTTTTCTTTGACTGTGGCACACTGGTTATAGCATATTTCTTTGGTGGCAAAGGGGGTGGTGGATTCTGGCAAAAGAGTTTTGGCATCTGACAACCATCAGACCTGTAGGTTGACTGAACTGAATGTTCCCTAGATAGAGAATTCTCAGAATAACATTGTTCCATCATATTTTGCTGCTGGGTGAAGGGAGCACTTTCTAGCTTTAACCCAACAGTTCTCACTTGTGAAGACAACAATGAAGATGGTGAGACTATTTCATTACTGTTCACTCTCTTCCCAGAAGCAGAATTATCATCAGTGTGAAAAGGCAAACCTGTTCTCTCAGAATTTTCTATATTAAGCCACTCAGAACATTTGCATTCACTTGGTTTTCCAAGTTTCTGTTCATCTGACTGGTGGATATGTTCTCTTGCAGTATCATCCTTGAGTATTTGTGGGCTGGACGAAGGAAATAACTTTCCACTGGTTTCACATATATGGGACCTGGAATTTGAAAATAAAATCAGTGATAAAACACCATTTGCAAATATGCAAAACGGGGGAAAACAAACATTTGTCCTTTAGTTTGATTTTCCCAACATATGGTTTATATTATTTTTGCAACAAAACAGAAATGGGAAGATATTTGTAACCATTAACATTTTCATCTCTCTCCAAACCCAAAATCTTTATGCCAGAATACAAGAATGCTTACCAAAAACACCATCATTACCAAAATCATATCTTTAAAACTCATTTCAACTTACAAACACTGAAATTATATTTATTTGTGACAAAACACAGCACAGAACTTAAGGAAAATATTTACAAGCAAACAATTCAATACCCTAAAAGACTTCCCCACGAACATCCAAAAGTTTAAGGGCAATAGAGTTAGGGACACTTAAAATCTGATATACAGTGCTATAAGGATAGTAACAAGAGTACTTCAAAAAGTTTGTGGAAGAATTGGGCCGGCCCCATGGCTCACTCGGGAGAGTGCGGCACTGGTAGCGCCAAAGCCGCGGATTCAGATCCTATGTAAGGATGGCCAGTGTGCTCACTGGCTGAGCATGGTGCCGACAACACCGGGCCAAGGGTTGCGATCCCCTTACTGGTCCCAAAAAAAAAAGTTTGTGGAAAAATGAATTAAAAGTTAATACAAATCTTTCCATGAACTTTTTGAAGACCTCCTTAAACTAATTTAAAATAATTTAGTCAGTCAAGATTACCTTTAATTAGGTACTAACTAATTTCTAAGGTAAAGATAAATGATATCTCATTGCCAGTTATTTTTCTTATATCAACAACATGGAGTTGAGTTAGAGGAGAATGGTTAAAAAGAGTTGAGGTTTTGCTAGGTAGATAGAGCAATAATAAAATCTCAATTCCATTGCTTTGGGCACATTACCTAATCTAAACCTCAAATTTTCTCTTTTGTAAAATACCATCTACCTCATAAGAATGCTGTGAGGATTAAAACAGACAATCAAGTATTGCACCTGGTACTTTGTAGGCCCTCTATCTTCAGGTCCTCATCCTATTAATGATTCCCAGTAAGACAGGTATCATAATATGGTGAACCTATTGCTTTCAGAGTAGTAATATGTATTTATACCTTTCTGATAAGTATTATAGTAAGAGTTACTATAATACATGTATTTAGGAAAAAAGTTTTAATATTTCCAAATATCTATGATTACCTTCTTATCAAATGATTTTTTATTTGTAGATGTGATTCTGGGTAGAACTCATGAGATTTATATCCTGCTTCCAAGTTAAAGCCTGGGGTGGGGAATGGGGAGGAGAGAGAAGGAAAACAAAATTATTTAAATAATCTTATAGAATTTATTCCATTTATACTCCTCTATAGTTACATAAAGTTTTCTATAAACAGGTAATTCTCTTCCAATTAAAAAACAAACAAAAAAATTAATTCTTCAAGAATCAACTCAAAATAACACCACTTTATCAAACCGTTTATGCAAAATTAATGGTTCTTTCTTCAGTTTATTATCATTTGAGGCTGTCAGAAATGCCAGAATAGTGCTATTCCTGCTGGGTCATGTGGAACCATGCCTGTGCTTCCCCTGTTATATGAGAACTGATCTTTACAGACAAAATGCTATGAAAAAAAATCCTGCATTTGAAAATACCTGGCTTAGGTTGAAGTTTGGATTCACTACTTACAGGTTAGAACCTTTTTTTTCTTTCTTTTGCTGGCTGATACAGGGATTGAACCCCAGACCTTGGTGTTATCGGCATCACCCTCTAACCGACTGAGCTAACCAGCCAGCTTTGGGTGGGTAACTTTAGGCAAGCCTCTTCCCCCTTACAATCTCAGTTTCTTCATTTATCTAATGAGATAATGGTAATCCATTTTACCTACCTCATAGGAATATTAAGAAGATCAACTGAATTAAAACAGGTGGGAGAGTAGTATGACAGCACATGAAATATTATACCACTACTAATTAGCTACCATTTATTCACTGCTTACTCAAGTTGTAAGAAGTTGATACTATTTCATTTACTCTTTACAAGCTTATGAAGAAATTACTATCATCTCCATTTTACAGATGAGGAAACAGAGGCTTAGAAAGGTTAAGTAACTTACCCAAGGGTAAGCAAGGGTACTTCAAAAAAGTTCATAGAAAAATAGAAAGAAAAGATAATACAAACCTTTCCATGAACTTTTGGAAGACCCCTCATATACAAAGCTAACAAATGCAGAACTAGATCTGTATGATTCAAAAGTCCATGCTCTTAACCACTGTGCCATATTTCCCCCTTATAATTGTTAACTTATCACCAGTTCTGACATATAATAGGCACCAAATAGTTTTTTAATTTAATTTTAATGAAGTCTAATGATAACTTACAATGTGACTTCTTTTACTTCCAAGCCTGGGACATTGTAAGATTTCAGATTCAAATTAATCATCTCTGCCTCCCCCAACCTTCGTTTTTTAACTACACCTACCTAGGATTAGGGCCTAAAGTCCAATATGGTGCCACATAAAAAACAGTGGATCTACTTCTATTTCCCTCTAACATGATTCAGGTAGAATTCACTGAAGGTCTTTTAACAATATTAACGTTCAGAGTAAAACATTATCTACATTTGGGTCTCTCTCTACAAAGTATTACTTTAGAATAGCTCTAATAAAAACAACTACTGCCCTCTAATCTTTAATACATGTAAATGAAATTAATTTCCTGACTATAGATACAGTAGGCCCAACCAAATTAACAAAACTCTTAAAGCTTATTTTATAGGGAAAAGATGAAGAAAAAAGAACAAAGACATTTGGATTTATATATGAGTTTACCTAAGACCATCCCAGTTTTTCATACCCCCTTATGGGAGAGGAGGTTCTTTGCATCTGAGAACCTGAAGGTCTACCAGTAGCTATTTCCTTTGCTGATAAACATGAGGGACCTAAAGCTCCAGTATACTGACAGAAAAATCACAAGCACCCAGGTACAGACAAAGCACAGACACATCTTTGGAGTTCAGTAAATTACTCTGTGAGCACATCACCCACTTATCTTAGAAATGAAAACTAGAAAATAGTATAGAGTTATTTTAGTCATGTATCCCCACAATAATAATAGCTACAATTTTCAGAATGTCCAGTATGTACTGAGTCTTATTTTAACTGAGCAGTTCTCAAAGTGTGGCCACAGACTCCTGGAGGTCCCCAAGACCCTTTCAGAGGGTCTATGAAGTCAAACTATTTTCATAATGATACTAAGATGTTATTTGTCTTTTTGACTCTGTTAACATTTACACTGATGGTGCAAAAACAAGGATGGATAAAACTGCTAGCATAAATCAAGTCAGTGATACCCAAACTGTTCTAGTAGTAACTGTATTCTTCACACACTTGGGGTTGAAAAAAGAAAAAAGCCAGTTTCATTTAGGAATGCTTGATGAAGCAGTAAATTGTTTAGTAATTACACATCTTTTTATTAATCTGTGTGAGAAAATGGGAAGTATGCATAAAGCACTTTTGCTGCATGTACAAGTATAAGGGTGGTTTCACGAAAAAACACTTTATAGGGTTGAGTTGTTAGCTGAATTCAGCTGGTTTTATCACAGAACACCATTTTTACCTGAAAAGACAACAAACAAACTTTGGACATTCAGACTTGGGTATTGGCAAAAATTTTCTTGTAAAGGAAATGTGACCCTGTCAGTTCAAAGAAAACAACTGGCAATATTTATTGCCCATAATAAAAACCAAGCTTTTAGATGAAAGTAAGAATTTTGGAAAATTTGTTTCTACCACCATGAGTTTTGCAACTTCCCTTTACTTACAATGACTTTCTGCTAATATTTGTGGTGATATTAACAAACATGTTTTAAGAAAGATATTACATAATGAAACTATCAACATTTGGAAAACTTGCAAAACTTGTGTAACTTGCAAACCACATAGGGATGATACAAAATGAAGCATGGATAAAACATCGTTGGAAATACAAAACAGACAAATATATTTTAATGTAATGTAGTATGAAAAGTTAACTACTATGGTTTCAGATTTCACAGTGGTAATCTTGAAGAAACTACCACTTGGTGTTGGTGCAGTATTAAAGATTATCTGCAAGTTCTAAGAGAGGCTATTAAAATATTCCTTTTTCCAACTATATATCTCTGTGAGGCTGAATGTTCATACATGAAAGCAACATTATCACAACAGTCTGAATGCAAAAACAGATATAGAATTCAGCTGTCTTCCATCACACCAGGTATTACAGAGATTTGAAAAGTATAAAATAATGCCATTCATCTCACTAATTTTGTTTTGAAAAATAGACGATTTTTATTAAAAATGTTATTTATGGGGGCCGGCCCGGTGGCACACTCAGTAGAGTGTGGCGCTTGGGAGTGTGGCGGCGCTCCCGCCGAGGGTTCGGATCCCATATAGAGACCAGTCTGCTCACTGGTTGAGCACGGTGCGGGAGCGACACCGAGGGTTGCGATCCCGTTACCGGTCACGAAAAAAGACAAAAAGGAAAAAAAAAATGTTATTTATGTTAGCATGTAATGGATTTATTATTCTTTAAATGAATAAATAAATTCAAAGTTTTCAGTTTTAATGCCTAAAACAGCAAACATTAATAGATACAACCTATAGGAACAAAACCTCTTTGAGGCCATCAATCCTTTTTTAAGAGTATAATGACACCCTGAGGACAAAAAGTTTTAAAATTGCTGTTCTAGTTGACAACAATAGTTGTCTTTTTAAAACCTCAGTCACAACTATTCTGTGAAACAATTCCTCTTTTTATATTTGAGGAAACTGAAGCTCAGGGAAGTTAAGTGACCTAACCAATACTATATAGCTGATAAATGGCTACTTCCAAGTTGCTACATTCAAGTCAATTCAGGGTTAACTCCAAAATTAGTGCTCTTGCTACTATGTGCAAGCTCTCTTTCACATATGCCATTAATATACAAAGTCATTATACTAAATCTCCTTCTGATGAAGCTAGGCTATTAGTTTGAACACCAAAAACATGATATGCTTAAACATGCTAATGTCCACAGAAGATACCAAAATATATGGCATTAACTTGAATTGTAGATTAATTGCCTACACTTCTGTATATTTCTAGTAAGTTTTTCTGCATTTTCCAGTATTTTCAGTTGACCTTTTCATCATGTTCACTTATCCGTTTCCTTTCATTCTCCAGCTTCTAATATACTATACAACAAATCTATGAATTGAAGACTATGAAGAAAATGAAAGAAAACAAAATCAAATTTATTAAAGCAGTGACTTCATTTTTTAAACAATAACAGAGAACTTTATCATAGATGCCTTTTTAATCCCTAAATTGATCTTGTGGGTGCATTTTTTAAAACTACCCTATCACTCAAAATTCAACTGGAATCTACAATTGATCAAAGTATGTAAATATTTCCCCCCTCTGAAAAAAAAAAATCTATATTTGATTATGACCAGGCTCTGCAAGTTAAATCTTGGAAGCAATTTCCAAGAAGAAGTCATGTAATATGCATGAGAATTTAAGACATATTGCTCACTTAGTAAATAATAAAAACTTAAGATAGTAGAATGAGAGGAACTACAAGTCTGGCATTCATTTGTTTAAGATTTATCAATCTTACTTTCACTAGATTGGCAGTAAGCTCTTTGATGGTATGATATGTGCCTTTTTAGTTATTGTTTTCCCAGATGCTAGCACAGTATCTAGCACACAGAGGACCTTCAAATGAAAGTCTGCAGAATGAATGAACAACTGCATGAAAAACATACTGGTTTTCTTCTTTTAAATTTCTCCCACCCTGCCCACCATGTTCCTAACTTGCTGATGCAGGACCAGATAAGTATGAATTGAGATAAATTCTTTTCTTTCCCCCACCTATCTCAAGTCTACAAGTGCCATACTAATAAAACCTTAAAGATAAAAGACAGTAAAATTTACCCTAGAGTCTCTCTAGAAGAAATATATTATTTTTCATGGCATCTATGATAAAGTTCTCTGTTATTGTTTAAGAAAGTAGTTGCTCGTAAGCCTGACACACTGCCTGAGACTCCAAAACTCTGCCACTCTCTTCAACAGCTATTTTATGATTTTTTTTTTAAAAAAGTAACAAGATGTCAAAAAGAACCTCAATAATTTTTCAATGTTTAAAGCTTGAAAAACTTCTAAGTTAAAATAACATTATAATTTTCCATCCACTGTGATTTTTAACTTCAGAATTTTTATTTTACTTCTTAGCTTATCTATAATTTCAAGTTTAATTTTCACAAACAAGAAAAAAAAATTTTAATTCTTAAAAAATTATTCTTTACTTTTACTAAACTATCCACATAATGGGCAGCAGGAGGCAGCAGAGGTTTTATGAAAATGTTTGAAATTTTAATATCACTATGACAGGCATTCAACCAAGTGGTTTGACTTCAGAATTCCAACTAACTTAAAAATAGATGTGTTATTTTTCTCTTCTGCTGACATAAACATCCATGTGTCTTTATGGGGAATTTTGGCTCCACGTTCTTTGTGAATCTATGATAGTCTGATTAACAGTAGGCACAGAAGAAACCTCAATGTCAAGACAGGAAGCTTTATTTAATAATGCTGATTTTGATATTGTATCCAAAAAAACCCAAAGCACATTATTGAAGAAATCAAAATATATATTTCATCTGAAAAGATGACCTAGGTTTAAAACAGACTTATATAGCAATAAAATTAACTGCCAGTCTAGGCAATGTAATCTTTCCTCTTGTTGTATAGAGAGATTTCAAAATATAATGGTAATACTACAATTATGAATTCTAAACATTCAAGAAAAATAACCTAAAACAATAACATAATTTATAATAAAAATACATTTAAATAAAATTTGAACACTTCAGAAAATCACAAAATTTTAACTGGATAAACATATCTATATCTATATCTATATATATATATAGATATATATATATATATATTTTTTTTTTTGCGGCTGGCTGGTACATGGATTGAACCATGGATCTTGGTGTTATTGGCACCATGCTTTAACCAACTGAGCTAACTGGCCATCCCTGGATAAATATTTCTGCTATATTTGTCATATATCCAAAGGAGAAGAGATACTTTAGTATATAATACTTTAGATACTTTAATATATAATAATCCACACTATCCAGCACCTATATTTTGGGATGTTACAAAATAAAAAGGCAGGAACAACTTCTTTCTCACTGGGATAATAATTTAAAGGAAAAGCAAATATTGTTATTTTGCTAGAAATTAGATTTCAATACTGAAAGTTTATAGTTTTAAAAAAAAAATCTTAGATAGCCATTTGGTGGTGCTGGGCCAAAGCAACAGAGAAGAAATTATGTGTTAATACATTGCCTTTCAACAATCTATGAAACTCTTACAGAAAAAAAAATTTATGTGCATGGAAACAAAATTGATAAAAGTACCTCCTTCTCTAAATACACTTTCTAACGTATTTGTTTTAAATGAACATACTCTGTAGTTTGCAAAAAACATCTTAGAGAAAATTATCAAACTTATGCTCATGTACAAACTCTTTCAATAAAATTTTTCATTTACTAATTAGGATTTAATAACATTACGGATAGCGTATTTCACTTAAGAAAGTAGAGGTACAGGGCTGGCCAGTTAGCTCAGTTGCTTAGAGCACAGTGCTGATAACAACAAGGTCCAGGGTTTGATCACTGTTACTGGTCAGCCACAAAAAAAAAAAAAAAAAAGCGGAGGTACAGACACTTTAATAATAAGTATTAGGGAATTAACCGATTTTTTGACAACTGATTAATTTTTTTTATCATTTCCAACATCAGGATTCTCAGCACGAACTAACCCGGACTTCTAGGATCAACTTGGATTAAGCCAAGTATTGTGGACTCCAAAAGCAAATGGCAGAAGTTCTTGAAAGAAATAATTCCTTTGTGATTTTTTTATGTAGAAGAGTACTTCAAAAATTTCATGGAAAGATTGTATTATCTTTCAATTCCATTTTTCCAGGAACTTTGAAGGATTGTATTCTTTCAATTCCATTTTTCCACGAACTTTTTGAAGTACCCTCATATACCCTTAAATATCCTAACCTATATATTTATAATAAATGTTAGACATGACAGTTCAGCTACTTCATTTCACAGACAAAGGACTGAGAGGTAGGGTGACTTGGCAGAGTCATACAGTGATTTAGCTGACACCAGAACTAGGGCAGGCACACAGCACTTCTGACCCCTGACCCATGTGCTTGGGTCCCCTGACCATCATGTTGCCTTCAGAGTTGGCTATAAAACTCGAAGCTTGGTGACAGCTCAGGCAGAGTTACCTCATAGAGAGTTCATTAGGTATGAACTACTTCAACTATCCCACCACAATACCTGCACTCGCCTATATCTCACCCATTACAAAAAAGCTGTCATTCCTTTAATTCAAAGCCCATCTCTGTCCCTTTGGTTCCTTCTCATTCTACCTCTAGGATCTTACTCCATCAATTATTGTTCTGTTCTATTCTTCACATCTTACCCTTAGTAAATTATTAGCTCCTTATCTTCTGCAATATAAATGCCCAAGCCTCTCCATTTTAAAAAACGATACAAAACCAAACGTAAGCACTAGATTTCATTTTCTCCTCTAGCCTCTTTGCTATTCACAGCAAATTTTTTTTTTTTTTTCCTTTTGTCTCTTTTTTTGTGACCGGCAACGGATCGCAACCCTCAGTGTCGCGCCTGTACCGGACCAGGACCGGCAACAGGATCGCAACCCTCGGTGCTGCCCCCGCACCTCGCTCAGCCAGTGAGCGGCCGGTCTGTATGTGGGATCCGAACCCTCGGCGGGAGCGCTGCTGCGCTTCCCAAGCGGCGCACTGTAGCAGTGCGCCACCGGGCCGGCCCCACAGCAAATGTTTTGACAGATGAAATTTGCTTCTTTACTTTTACATACTTTTCATTCTACTGTAACTTTTTTCCAACTTTTTATTTGGAAATAATTTCAGAAAGTTCAGAAAAGGTGAAAGATTAAAAATAGTACAAAAAGTAGCTGTGTATCCTTTATCTAGAATCACCTAGTAACATTTTACCTTGTTTTTTTCCTGAAGAATTTGAGAATTACAAATATCATGGCCCTTTACTTCTAAATACTTCAGTTCCACCTCAATCTTATTTCTTTTTCTAATGTTCCTCTAACATTGACTGCTTTTACTATATCACTAATGACTTACTAACTGCTAAATCAAACTGGCACTTTTTAATCCTAATTCTGCTTAGTCTGTGGCCACTCTTCTCCTTAAAGCTCTGTTTCCCTAATTTTCCTGTAATATCCCCCTCTCCTATATTTTCTCATATCTTTCCAGCTACTCCTTCTTATACCTGTCTACAGCTGCTCCTTCTCTGTAGCCTCCACTTACCCTCTTCCTCAGCAAACCCCATATTCCTTGTCTATTCTTTGCCCTTCAAACTCCAGTTTTCCTGAATGATCTTGTCCATGTCTATGGCATTCAATTCCCATAAATGCTGATGGTTACCAAATACATAATCTTTCCCAAGTTCCAGACTTATGTTCTTAACTGCCTAATAAATCTATTTACCTACATTGTAAACTCAACAAATCCAAAAATAAACCTGGCATCCCTCCATCCTCCCAAATTTGTTCCTTCTTCCTATATTCCTTATTTTGGTAAATGGTGTATCTAGTTACATAAGTCCCAAATATAGCTATCCCTGCTTCCTTCCTTTCTCTCATCTGTACACCTGTCACAAAAGCTAACTGATTCTCCTGCCCACATATGCTAACAATCTGTCAAATCTTCTTTCTTGACATTGGTACTGTCCTCATCTTTTTTCTCCTAGGAATTACAATAATCTTATAACTAATTTTTCTTCCGCTGCTCCAAAATTCACCCTCTACTCTACCATAAAGAATCTTTTCTAAAATGCAAATTGGAGTATGCCATTCTCCTTGTCCTGTGGTGCCTCTCCACTTCCTACAGGATTAAAAAATAACACAAAGTTTCATCCTGATTTGGCTTCTCTCTCTCCCTCTTGCCATCATCTTATGATTTCCAAGTATACACTCCAGCCTTGCATATACCAAACTCCTTGTATTCTTCAAATACGTGATATTTTCTTCTGACCTCATGCTTTTGAACGTATTTCATCTACCTTCAATGTAATTTAAAGCAATTAATATTCCCTCCATTAGAAATTCATTTTTAAATAGGAGTTAAAACATTCCAAATGGCATTGTGGCAATCTGAACAATTTTCCTAAATAATAGCTTTAGGCAGTTGAGGATGGTTTTTTGCTACAGAACCCATAATAAAATAGGTAGACAAGCCTATAAAATATCTCTAAATGAAAAAAAAGAAATAATTACAATGGGATTATTATAGATTTTGGTTTTCCACCACTAAATATACTTGCATAGACTAATATTAAAAATTGACTTAAATGTCAAAAAAATATAAAAATAAAAAAACTTCTAAGGCTCCTTAACTTTTTAACTCTTTTAGGTATTGATGGAAAATTATTCTACAGGTCATTAATGTAAGTAAGCCCTCATCTTATAAATGAGAGAAGAGAACAAAGAAAATCATACACAATCACAAAGAATTTAATTACACTGTGCCTTATGCAGGGGAAAAAACTCACACAAGGCAAGTTTTCAATGTGGGAAGAAAAATTCCTATATCACTTTTCCACATATTCACATAGACTGGGGGAGGCAAATATACACAAGTATCACAAGATGTGACATTAATAAAGGTTCTCAAGGCAAAGACTGGCTTAGAACCATGGTGAACTTGGAAGTTTTTTTAAAAACAAAAAACAAAATAAAACCTTTAAAATAGTACAATTGTACACTTTACGTAGTTAAATAAAAAGTGGGTTACAAAAAATCACAATAAGATACTTATCAAAAAAAAGTTACAAGTGTTGGCAAGGATATGGAGAAATTGGAACCCTTGAGCATTGCTTGTGGAAATATAAAATGGTACAGCTGCTGTGGAAAACATTATGGCAGTTCCTCCAAAAATTAAATGTAGAACTACCCTAGGATCCAGCAATTGCACTTCTGTTGGGTATATACTCAAAAGAATTAAAAGCAGGGCCTCAAACAGATATTTCCACACAAATGTTCATAGCAGCATTACTCACAATACCTGTAGCCAAAAGGCAGTAACAACCCAAATGTCTATCAGTGGATGAATAAACAAGATGTGGTATATCATAAAATGAAATATTATTAAGACTTACAAAGGAATGAAGTTCTGATACATGCTACAAGATGGATAAACCTTAAAGTCATTATGCTAAGTGAAATAAGCCAGACACTAAAGGACAAATATAGTATGGTTCCACTTACATGAGGTACCTAGAGTAATCAAATTCATAGAGACAGAAAGAATGATGGTTGCAGGGGCTGGGGTGAGGGAAGAATGGGGAATTGTTCAATGGGTTGAGAGTTTCAGTTTGAGAAGATAAAAAAGTTCTGGAGATGAATGGTGGTGATGGTTGTACAACAAAGTGAATGTACTTAATGGCACTCAACTGTACATTTAAAAACAGTTAGAATGGTAATAAGTTTTGTTATGTATATTTTATAATAAAAAAGTTTTTAAGTGTGTTACATACATGCTCTTCCATGTTAAACGGAGAAACATACTGCAAAACTCTTATAGCAATGCACTCTTGACCATCAAAATCTCTATGACCTTGAGTTTTTATACCTACCAGGAAGCAAGCATCATTTTGTAAAGAGTACTGAACCTGAAGTTATTGTTCAATCTCACTTACTTCTACTGTGATTTCTGGCCACCTTTACTGTTTCCTGTGATACGTGACTACCAGACTTTTATCAGATTTTTTAAACAGGCGAGACATGTTAATATGGGAAAGAAAGGTTATTTCCTTAACATAAGTGTTTCCTTCTGATATTATACCATTTGATGAAAACACAACCATTTAATATGTAATCATTTTCAGTGTCTACAACCTGAAAAATAATCTCCACCAAAACCTTAAGGATGATAAAGACTAAAACAACATTAAAATTCATTGTTCATGGCTATTTTTTATTAGGAAAAATTATATCCCTTCTGTTCCTCTGAATTCCAAAATTTGAAAACACTGTTTTTGATTACAACATCAATAATTTCCTTGCTCATCATTTTCCTTGACCCCCTTCCCCCCAAATTCTTTAGGTATATCCTTCCCAAAGCAATCCTGAATCCTGTACACATTCAAACATCTAATTTTCATTGCTCTGGGCCACTACGTGTTGCTAACAAATTACCTATAATAATGCCACACCATTATATATTTATTTACACATTTATTTTTCCCCAACTGAACTTTTCCAGAAGACTATTTACCAATCTTTCTATTTGTTCTTAACTCCTGCAGCAGTCATTAGGGCTGTTCACACGTACTTCAATTCACTTCTAGGCACCTATAAAATTGCATTTTTCTACCGTCTTTGAAATTAGGCCTGGTTATAAGACTTGCCTTGGCTAATGAGATATGAGTGGACGTACATGTGTCACTTCTGGTTTGAAGTTTTAAGAGTTACAGGTGATTCTCCATATTGAATCCTCCAACTCTCCCTCAGTCCACACCCCATTACCCAGGGCCTTGAGTGATTCCTAGAGACTCCACGCTGACCTCCACTGGACATATTTGTGAGCAAGAAACAAACTTGTGTCAAGATATTGAGTTTTTGAAGCTATCACCATAGCGTAGCCTAGAACCTAGCCTATCCTGGCTGATACAGTTCCCCCCTTTTTCAATGCCCAAAGTAGCTATTCCCATTATTTAAAAGCCTTTGACCGCGAACACTCCCAAGTTCCCTCCTTATTACTCATAATCTCATCAGGAATAGGACCATTCTTATCTTCCTTACTTATGTCAGAGAAAAACTGGCCGTTCTCTTTTTGTGACAATCTTACATGTCCACTGTTTAAAAAAGGGGAGGTTACAAATAACAATCTAAAGACCACGGTTTTTAAATTATGAGATCATGACAAAATGGAATACTACTCTGCTATAAAAAAGAATGAAATACTGCCATTTGCAACAACATGGATGGACTAGAGAAAATTATATTAAGTGAAACAAGTCAGGCACAGAAAGAGAAATATCACATGGTCTCACTTATTTGTGGGAGCCATAAATAAATAAATAAATATACAAACAAAGGGTGGGGGGAAGAAGACACAGCAATCACAGCAATTCCTTTAACTTGTCAAGACAAGTGACATGCAACTACAGATAGAACTACCATTCGATCCAGCAATCCCACTACTGGGTATATAACCAAAGGAATGGAAATCATCATGTTGAACACCTGCAATCCCGTGTTCATCACAGCTCTGTTTACAATAGCCGAAATATGGAACCAACCTAAATGTCCATCAATGGATGACTGGATAAGGAAATTGTGGTATATATGCACAATGAAATACTACTCATTCGTAAAAAAGAATAAAATTCTGCCATTTGCAGCAACATGGATGAACTTGGAGAAAATTATGTTATGTGAAATAACCGAGACACAGAAAGAGAAATACTGCATTTCCTCACTCATTAGTGGGTGCTAAGAGGGAAATAGAGAAAGACAAAGAAAAAAAGAAAAAGAAAAAGGAAGGAAGGAAGGAAGGAAGGAAGGAAGGAAGGAAGGAAGGAAGGAAGGAAGGAAGGAAGGAAGGAAGGACGGACTACTCGACAACATTTTTTTAACAGCATATGTTATATAATTGTAACTCAAGGCATTTTAAGCTATAACAATTTTCCTCTTTATTTGTAATGGTATTCTGGCTTTCAACTTTTGAGCATCACATTTTGAGGAAAGAAAATTAGTAATTTCTGGAAAATGCAAATAATAAAACTAACCCATACCTTTCTGGTCAATTTCAAAAATAAAAATAGAAAATAATAATAATAATAATAAATAAATTATGAGATCATGGCCTTTTCTTAGCAAATATAGAAATGTGCTTTCTCTTGAGTAAAAGAAAAGTATTAAGGGCCAGCCTGTGGCTTACTCGGGAAAGTGTGGTGCTGATAACACCAAGGCCACGGGTTCAGATCCTATATAGGGATGGTCGGTTAGCTCACTTGGAAGAGCGTGGTGCTGACAACACCAAGTCAAGGGTTAAGATCCCCTTACTGGTCATCTTTTAAAAAAAGAAAAGTGTTAACAAGTTGCCATAGATAGAGATCTATAGCCTGTTTGAGTCCCACATCATTGTTGTAAGGGCTAGTATCAAAAGCAATGTGTTCAAGGGTTCCTAGTGTGGAACATTAAAATGCAAGCAGCTGCTGGAAAAAAAAAATGATGCAAAGATTTCATCATCTAAATAGAAAAAGTAAGCAATCTAATGCAACTGATACTATAACATCAAAGACATATCCAAAAAGCACATTCAAATAGGCTGCAAACTTCAAAAAAAATTTAGATAGTTAAATAAAAAGTGAGATACAAAACTAATATTAACTTTGTGAAGCAAATGTGAAAAATCTGACATGCACAGACAATATATATACAAAAAAGAATGGTGATTTTCTTCCTTGTACACACACTATATTAAACTATTATATATAATTAGCTTAATAAAAAGAAAATTAGTTTATTGATATCTTAAAGTTATTTTAAAATAATTTTTAAAGCCATATAGGATTTACTCTTAAGTAAATCATAACAGGAAACAATAAATTACTACAATTTATCCTTTACTGCAACTATATATTTAAATGAAATTTTTACCTTCCAAGTGGTTTTTGCTCTGATGGAAGGTACAGTCCGTATGTTCTATATTTAGGTTGCTTGTCTTAATCTGGTCACTAGAAAATAAAACACACCCAAAACACATCAGCTATTACAGGTTATCTTAGTTTATTATAAGACAAAGAAAGAAATAACATTTGTTAAACAATTATTATATGGCATGTGCTGTTCTAGGGGCTTAATATTAATTATTTAATTTACATACCACAAAACTTAAAAGTAGTTATTATCTTCATTTTACAATAGGAGATTAAGGCTATTAAGAGGCTGTGAAAGTCAAATTAATTTGTTCAGTAACTGTGAAATCCAAGTCTGTGTAAAAAAGTCTTGGTCTTTCTACTGTCCTAGTCTACCCCTTTCTAAGTGTTATAAAATTACCCCGCCAAGTAAGTTTCCCTAAATCTTTATTGAAATTTTTATTTTAGTAAAACATGAGCAGTTAATTTTTTGTAAGTCTAGCTTTTTAATAATGAATGTGGTCAAACACCAACTAATATCAAATTAAGATGTTTAAGAAGGATTAAAAGCAGAAAAAGTGGTTAGATTGACCCAATTATCCACTAAGCTATGGGAATGTTCTAGAGGTTATAGAGAGAAGTGTGAGTGTACTGCTAATAGTAATATGATAAATGTATTCTGAATTAATTAATTGAACACAAACTTAGTTATTCGGCTGAATTCTTTTATATTTGCTAAAGGGAAAATATTTCTTCCATGGAACTGGGTTGTGACGATAGAAAATAGCACCAGTTGTGAGTTATAAATGTTAGAGATGAGATAATAAGCGTTAAATATATTAAAGAATTAAACAATCAGCTTACATAGATTGAAGAATTAAACAATGACTGAGATGAAACCAATTTAAATCTATGCTTTAAAACCTGTAGTACACATCATTAATTGACAATGAGGGCAACGATGGTAATATATTTCTGTACTTCCCAAATTTCCTAAAAATATACAGTTGTTATTTTTAGAATCAGGAAATAACTATTAGTAATAAAAATCTGAAATATCAAATAAGCTATAATATGCTAGGTTTCTTCATCCTAAGCTAATGCTGTTTCCATTATACTTAACTGACTCTATACTTTAAAAAAAAATTACTTCGAATAATTAATAAGAGAAGATTGGGGGCAGGTATCATTCATTCAATTTGAGTATTACCTGAAGGATACTGCTTCTTTAACACCTCTGATATCCAGTTCTGCACCATTCCCATCAATAACAGGTGAGTCCAAATTAGCAGATCCATTACTAATGTGATCACTACTTTCATATCCAGATTCTGTCCTCTGCATCTGCCAGTTGTCCCCATGAACTTTACCCTCTATGAGGCCTTTATTTTTCTCTGCTCCTTTTCCATTAGATTCAAGGGAACTTCTGCTTCCTATTTCCTGCTTCATTTCATCTTCATATATGGTCATTAAACCTTTTTGCTTTGGATTCTCTTTTGGCCAATTATTAAAACTCTGATCTTTGTTACATTTAGGTTTGTTGCTGATATTTGCTTTATGTCTTGGACTATGCTGTCTTTTTTCACTTTCACTAAAAATACTATCAACATTTAATGTTTCTCTCATAGGTTTCCAACCTCGGTTCCGGCTTCTATTGCTGCTAATACAGCTGCTTCCTTTATCCCTAGAATCTTGGCTGCTGTCTGTATCATATCCAGTGCCACTGTCACTCTTAACTTTACCAGTTATTTTCTCTCCTTGAGCAAGAATCTGGGATTTATTTGAACTTATTATTTGTGCAGAAGCTCGACTCTGATGGGCACCTCGGTCATGTTTACATGGTCCTTTTCCTTGACTATGATATAGATGTGGATTCCCATATTGTCTAAAGCCATTTGGGACAGGAGGTGATCCAGACTTGAAATGTGTAAGGCCTTCATTGATCACATCTTCAAAGAAAAAAAAAATTAAAGATAACAAATGAACTATTCCTCAGAACCACTTTTTAGTCACAAGCCAGTTACCTAGTTTGTTTGAGAAGAAATGTTAAGTAGTCATAGGTAAAATAATAAGTAAATTATACCACATAATGCTTTGAGATTTAAAAGTGCTTTTTTAGTCCCTATTTATGCTTAATGAGAAGCATTTATAAAAGAAATGTACTTTAAAAAGTGAGCTCTAAGGTAGATAATAAGATTAAAGCAGTTTTTTTTTAAAAAAAACATTCTATCTCACTCATAATTAACAAAACCCATTAAAAAAATATTTTCTACCTCTTATATTGGTAAAGATTTAAAAGCCTGCTAAAGCAATTGCTGCTGAGAGTGTGAAGAAATAGATATCCAATCACTGTTGGTAGGAGTGCAGACTGGTTCAGTCTTTCAGAAGAACAACTGAGCCATATCTGTCAAAATTAAAAATAAACATACTCTGACTCAGTAATTCTTCTAAAAGAATTTTGTGCTATGGCTATGCACAGAAAATATACAAAAGTATATGTAAGAATGTCACTGTAACAAAAATCTTTAATCACTCTTCACAGTCTATCAGTATCAGTTACATTATGCTATGTCCATAAAGAAAAGAGCATAAAAACCATAAATGCTTATAATGAACTGGAAACTATTAATGGTGAACAGAGGGAAGGTCAGAGCTTGCAGGGAAAGAGGCCTTTTCACTTAATTTTATAACCTCCCTTACTATTTGAGTGAATTGCATTTCTTAATAAAAGTAAAATAAAAACATCAAAACACAAACACAAGTATCCCAGGTTAGAATTAAGTAACAACCAGGAAAATGTTGAATTTTTAGATTAATATAGGTGTGTTAAAGAAATAATACTAAGAAACATGTAAATACATAAAACACAGTATCTAAATATATACAGAAATTAAATTATATTAAAGTTATAAAATTCAGTTTTAAAATAAGTTTTTTAGCTGCCCCTTCTTAAATGAATGCTATAAGCTCTTAACTTACCTTTATGTTGGCCTAAATCTCTTCTTTGTCCCTTCTCTAAATCTTTCCTTTGTGAAGAAAGTAAGTTTTTCTGTTCGATGGCTTTCAGAGCACATTCTCTGGAAATGTCTTTTATCTTTTCCCTTTGATCATTGTGGTTTAACTTAACTGTAAAAGAAATCATTCTTACAATGATACAGATCATTTTTCAAATTGCTCAACAAAAGTAAAAACTGAATTATATAAAAATTTTAAGATGTTAAATATCAAAAGCGGAACAAAGTATATAATGAACTAATTTTTATGCTTAACTAAAAACTCATTATGATTTTTTCTGTTACTGGAGATGTACGTTGTCTTAAAACTTCTTATATAGTCCCTAAAACAAGTATAAATGAAAAAAAGATACATACCACTAAAATAATAAGAGCTAAAGAAAACAGTAGTCACTATTTGCCAGGCACTATTCTAAATGTCTTATTCTTTTAATTCTGAGGTAGGTATAATTTCTATGTCCATTTCAGGTAAGGCAACTGAGGCACAAAGAAATTAGAAACTTGACCAAATTCACATAGTTTGTAAGTGTAGAACTGGGAATATGACCCAAGCTGTCTGTTCCTATGCCTGTGTTCTTAAACACATACTCACTGTTTCTGAGCTTAAAAGAAAGCGTCTTCTGAAAAATATTAAATGTCTCAATTTAAGAGAATCAATAATCTATCAGAGGGAAAAAGATATAGTTTCATTATGAATTTTTAAAAGCCTTTAAATTCTTTGCTGATGATAATTGTTAATTCTGGTCTTACTACTCTGATTAAATTGGTTAACTTTATGGTTAGACATTATTTCATTAATATACTTAAAAGTTGCTTACAAAATCATCCTGAACAACATGATTAAGTTTTATGTATTTCTAAACCATAGCTACAAATAATATTGTGGTGCCTCATTTTCGGACCTAAGTCACAGAACTTGCCTTGAAAAATTAAAGTCATGGAACGACAATAACGAGAATTGAATAAAAATGAGGAGCACACTACAGCTACAGTAACTTTGAACTACTGCTGAATTCCCTCATGGAAATTTAGTTTTAGCATACAAGCCAAATTATTAACTCATGTTTTTCTTCTCTAAGTTGATTATTAACTTCTTGAAAGAAAGGCCAAGCTAGAACTTCCTTTGGTAACTGTACAGACTGCCTCAGGCCTACCACAGCTCTGAGTGCATGGAGAAACTCAAACTCTTCTAATCAAATTGGCCAAATAAAACTATAGCTCTCAGAGAAATGCATCAACCAAAAGATAAGATTTTATCTACTTGTTATGTTCTTTTCATGGCCAAATAAAGCTAGTTAAGTACCGTCCTTCTATATGGTTCTCACCAGAAATTAGACTCAGTAAATAAAGAAAGTGGGAGGCTTACTCACTCAGGGATAATATAAAAATCACAAGTTAAACACATACCTGGTCCCCTCCCTCCACTTGTCTGAATGTGGCTCCGATTAAATGATGAAATATTATCGGTTTGAAACTTCTGATTTTCTCTCTGTTTTGCCTGATCACCAAATCCATTTTCTTTTAAATTATCTGTCTTATAAATTGTGGGCTTTTCACATCCTCAAAAAGATAAAACAAAAATGTATCATTCCCTTCCTTCCCATCAGGAGAAGAGATGTTTGAATCTTTTCAAACATTTTTAATACTGTAGGGAAAATTTTTTTTTTGTAGACAAAATTACTTAAAACTTGGATTTCTACATGCTTTGTATTGTGTCCAAACATAGCCTAGCTGCTTTGGACTGTTCCAGTTTACTAAAATCACTTTAAATCTCAACATTTACTGCTAGAAAGAGCTACCAGCCAAGCAGCCTCTTCTACGCTTGTGTGACCATAACAGAGGGCGGCTCCCAAAGGTGCTTCTGAGGCCACTGATGAGGAAAGGTTACTTTCTAAAGATTAAGAAAAAGTACTAGCATTTTCCTGAATTCCAATTTACTAAAACTTAATTTTGAAACTATCCTCAATATTCATTTTATATTCAGTATATCAGTATTCCTAGTTGATTATAATAGAAAAACATTAAAAATTTTGCATAAAAAAGAATTACCCATATTTTCTGCAACAGATTTGTAATGTGACCAGTTGACAACCTGCTTGAGTGCATCTTCAGTAGAAACTGCTGTGCCATCTGGGTTTGCATAAAACAAAAGTAGTGGCTGGAAGTGGCATCGGATGCACTTGGAGACCACATCTTTCCATCTAGTTCCAACCTATTTAAAAAGCACAATGAATAAAAACAAAACAAAATCTTGTAATCAATGTGTTACATGAAAAGGCAGAGACTGAATTAATTTGTATTATAAGAAATTTTAAAATTTTTCAGATTCTAGTAGTTTAATTGCCCATCATATTATATGATTTTGTTTAGTGACTAGTCTAAATAAAAATCTTTAAACATTATAATTTAAACAATTGACGGGCAAAAATCATAGGTTTTCTATATTTCTATATCAAGATTTAATTATCAAATTTTAACAAGCTTTCCACATACATGGCTGATTAACTTTTGACAAAGATTTCAAGGCAAGTCAATGGAGAAATATAAAAGAGTCTGTTCAACAAATGATGTTAGACCAACTGTACATCCATATGAGAAAAAGAACTTTGACCTTATTACCCATAAAACATAAAAATTAACTCAGAATGGATCACATAAAAACTATAAGCTCCATAGAAGAAAACAAAAGAGAAAATCTTTACAGCCTTGGGGAAGGCAAAAATTTCTTAGATGGGATACCAAACAAACCACAGAAAGAAGAAAATTTATAAAATAGACTTTGTCAAAATTAATTAATAATTTCTGGGCCAGCCCGGTGGCGCACTGGATAAGTGCGCCGCTTGGGAAGTGCAGCGGCGCTCCCGCCCGAGGGTTCGGATCCCACATACAGACCGGTTCCCGCTCACTGGCTGAGCGAGGCGCGGGGGCAACGCCGAGGGTTGCGATCCCGTTGCCGGTCCCCGGTCCGGTACGGGGGCAACACTGAGGGTTGCGATCCGTTGCCGGCGCACTGGATAGTGCGCCGCTTGGGAAGCGCGGCGGCGCTCCCGCCCGAGGGTTCGGATCCCACATACAGACCGGTTCCCGCTCACTGGCTGAGCGAGGCGCGGGGGCAACGCCGAGGGTTGCGATCCCGTTGCCGGTCCCCGGTCCGGTACGGGGGCAACACTGAGGGTTGCGATCCGTTGCCGGACACGGAAAAAGACAAAAGACAAAAAAATAATAATAATAATAATAATTTCTGCTCTTGGAAAAAGAGACCATTAAGAAATAGAAAAAAAATAAGCAATAGACATCTAATAAAGAACTGGTGTACAGGGCTGGCTAGTTAGCTCCATCAGTAGAGAGTGGTGCTGGTAACACCAAGGTCAAGGGTTCAGATCCCCATACCAGCCAGCCACCAAACAAACAAACAAGAAACACCTGGTGTGCAGAATAAAGAATTCCTTCATCTCTAATAAAAAGATAATCCAATTTGAAAAACTGCCAAACATTTGAACAGACACTTCACCAAAAATAGATACAAGAATGGCTAATAAGCACATGAAAAGATGACCAAAACATAATCAATCACAAGGTTAATGCAAATTAAGAACCACAGTGAGATAATATACACCCACTAGAAGGGCTAAAATTAAAATGACTACCAACACAGAATGACAGGAACTCTTGTACATTGCTGGTAGGAATGTAAATTGGTACAACCACTTTGGAGATCAATTTGGCAGTTTCTTGTAAAGTTTAACATACACTTACTATACAACCCAGAAATTCCACTTCTGGGTATTATGTAAGAACAATGGAAAAAAATATGTTCACACTAAGACTGTTCACACCTCAAAAAATAAATGGATAAACTGCTGTGTAACCATGAAATGGAACACAACCATAAAAATGAAGCACTGATCCAAACAAGATGAATGCATCTTAAAGACCTCACACTAAGGGAAGGAAGCCAGAGTAGTACACATTGCAAAAGAACATTTACATAAAATTGTAGAATGGGCAAAACTAATCTACAGAGAAATCAGTGATTTCCTGGGCCCAGGATAGGGAGGGGGGCATTGAAAGCAAAGGGGCATGAGAGAATTTTTCTGGGGTGATGAAAATGTTCTATACACATTTGGCCTTCTGTATCTGTGTATTCTGCACATGTGGATTCAACTAACCATGGACTGAAAACATTCAGGGGAGAAACAAAAACAAAAATAAAAACAAAAATACAAAAATAAAAAATAACACAACAAAGAAACAATACAGTATAACAACTATTTACATAGCATTTACATTGTATTAGGTATTATAAATAATCTAGAGATGGTACAGGAGGATGCACACAGGTTATATGCAAATACTACACCATTTTGTGTATGCAACTTGAGCATCTGTGGATTTTGTATCTGCGGGGGTGGGGGGGAGTGTCCATGGGTACCAAGGGATGACAGTACTGATTATGGTGGTTACACAGGTGTACACATTAGTCAAAACTCAAACTGTACACTTAAAAGGGGTGCATTTTAATATTTATAAGTTATATCTCTATAAAGCTGGGTTAAAACAAAACAAACAAAAAACCTACAAAGCATTCTAGAATATTGGTTTCTTCAGGGAAGGGGCCTTTAAAAAAAAATCCGGAGAATCTTCTTCAAACTACACATGTTCAGCTGTTTACCCTCCTCACCTGGGATTCTGAGATACTTGAGGAGCCAGTTTGAAGACAAATCAAACAAAAAACTTCACAGGGTGATTAATATACCCAGTTCTTCCTCTAAAACTCTCTTACATTGTTGGTGGGAATGCATAATGGTGCAACCCCTATGGAAAATGGTTTGGAGGTTCCTCAAACAGCTGAAGATAGATCTACCATACGATCCAGCTATCCCACTGCTGGGAATATATCCAAAGGAATGGAAATCATCAAGTCGAAGGTATACCTGTTCCCCAATGTTCATTGCAGCACTCTTTACAATAGCCAAGAGTTGGAATCAGCCCAAATGTCCATCATCGGATGAGTGGATATGGAAAATGTGGTATATATACACAATGGAATATTACTCAGCTATAAAAACGAATGAAATACTGCCATTTGCAACAACATGGATGGACCTTGAGAGAATAATATTGAGTGAAACGAGTCAGGCAGAGAAAAAGAAATACCACATGTTCTCACTCATTGGTGGGAGCTAAAAAATAAACAAATTAATTCACCCACATACACACACAAAAAAAACCGGGGGGGGGGAGAAGATATAACAGCTATACTTTTATGAAGTTGTTACAACAAGCTAACGGAAAGGACATTCTTGGGGGGGAGGGGAGAGAGGGAGGAGGGAGGGAGGTGTCGGTGATGGGCCATAATAATCATATATATGGTATATTGACAAAATAAAAATTTAATGAAGAAAAAAAAAATACAATTTAAATTATGTAGATGCAAAGTAGGAGCTCCAAAATGTTGCTATACACTGACTCAAGATGAAACTTCTTAACAAACTCCTGTATCAAAGTACTAATTAATTCAAGCAAAGTCCTGACTTTAGAATATAAATACCAAAATTTTTTCATCAGCTTTATTGAGGTATAATTTACAAGAAATAAAAGTATCCCGTTATAGCATACAACCAGTCAGTTTTGACAAATATATACAGTCATGTAATCCTCACCCTAAAATCTTCCCCCTTTCCCCCTTTGCAGTCCCAGGAAACCACTCATCTACTTTTTACAACTTTGTTTTTTCCTTTTCTAGAATTTCATGTAAATGGAATCATAGCAGTCATTTATGTCTTGCTCCTTTCACTTGGCATAATGCTTCTGAGATTTGTCTACATTACTGTATGTATCAATAGTTCATTACTTTTTATTGCTGAGTATTATATTCCACTGTAGAGCTACATCACAATTTGTTTATGCATTCACCTGTTGTTGGAAATTTGAATTGTTTCCAGTTCTGGCTATTAAGAAGAAAACTACCACAAACATTCAAGTACAAATTTTGTGTGGACATGTGTTTTCACAGGAGTGGAATTGCTGGGCTGTATGGTAAGCATATGTTTAAATTTATAAGAAACTGACAAACTGTTTTCTAAAGTGACTGTTCAGTTTTTCAGTTCTATCAGTCTCATATGAAAGATCTAACTGGTCCACATCCTCAACAACTCTTGGTATGGTCAGTCCTTTAAATTTTAGCCACTGTAATGAGAGAATACTGAAATCTCATTGTAAATTAAATTAGTATTTCCTTTGTGGCTAATGATGTATTAAATATTTCAAGGGCCATTTATATATCTTCTTTGGTGAACTGTCAAAATCTTTTGCTCATTTCTTTAATTGGGTTGTCTTTTTATTACTGAGTTGTAAGAGTTCTTTATATAGTCTGGATATAGTCTTTATTAGATATATATTTGACAGATATTTTCTCCCAGTCTATGGCTTTTTGTTTCATTCTCCTAACATTATCTTACTGAAGAGCAAAAGTTTTAAGTTTTGATAAAGTCCAATTTATCATTTATTTTTATAGTTCATGCTATTGAATGTTACTTTAGAAATCTCTCGGGCCAGCCCGGTGGCGCACTCGGTAGAGTGCGGCGCTTGGGAGCGCAGTGGCGCTCCCGCCGAGGGTTCGGATCCCATATAGAGACCAGTCCGCTCACTGGTTGAGCACGGTGCAGGCGCGACACCGAGGGTTGTGATCCCGTTACCAGTCACGAAAAAAGACAAAAAGGAAAAAAAAAAAAATCTCTCTACATAAAAAGTGGTTTTAATATCCTTGTCTGATATTTCCATCTATGTCATTTCTGGTCATTTATTTTCTTTTAGTTATGGGTGATATTTTCCTATTTTGCATATTTGGTAATTTTTTATTGAATGCCATTTTGAAAAGACGTATTGAAATTTTATTGAATTTTACATTGTTAGGCTTTGAATTTTGTTGTGATCTTTTAAAAAGTAGAATTAGCTCAGTCCTTTCAAGGCTTCATTTCAAACTTTTTACCTCAGGTTGAGAACAACCTTCAGTCTAGGTATAACATAGCCCCATTATCAAGGCAATATTTTTTTGAGGATTCTAGCTGATGCTTATGTGTTACAATATCTCTCCACTCTTGATGGTGAGGATGCAAACTATTACCAGCTTTGCATGAGTTTTGGGAATTGTTTGGCTTTCTGTTTTCCAGTGGTTCCCCACCCCAATACTGCTCATGCAGGTTTGCCCCATACATGCATAGATCACCATTCATCGAAAGATTCAAGGAGATCCCTCTTTCAATCTCCAGGACCTTCCTTCTGTGCAGCCTTCTTTCTAGTTTTCCATCCTGCAAATTTTTAGCCTTCTTGGCCTCTCTGAACTCGTTTTGGTCTCTGGAACTCAGTGAGACTACTGGGCTTTGTTTGGGTTCCCGCTCCCTGCACTGCAACTCCAAAACTACCTCTAGGCAGTAAGCAGGGGTAATTGTAGAGCTTATCTCATTTGTTTCCCTTTTCTCTGTTCAACTGCATGTTTTCCAATGTCTAAAAAGAGTTGTTTCATCTATTTTGTTTGTTTTTCTAGTTTTTAACAGTGAAAGGGCTATTTCCATAGCCATTAATATTTCATGGGTGGACAGAAGTCCACTAAACACCAAAATTTGATATTTTATTGACTTAGTTAATCGTAGTGCTGTTAAATGGTCCTTTGTTATATATTAAAGTGAAGCTAAATGTAATTCTACATCATCTGCTTGTAACAACCAAAGAACTTGTATTTTTACATCAGTTTACTACTTAATAATGGTATTCTTAAGGTCAACAAGCCTGAGAACAGTATTGACAAGATCAACAGTTTCAACTGTGCTAAGTCTGAATCTTCTGTAGAAGTTTTAAAAAATTCAGATACCTGCCCCTATACCACCGAATCAAGAATCTAAGACTCCAAGCATACAAGGGGTCTTCAAAAAGTTCATGGAAAGATTCATATTATCTTCAGTCTAATGCTCTCCCAATTGAGCTATTTCGGCTGCCTAAAGATTCATATTATCTTGTAGTTCTATTTTCCACTAACTTTTGGAAGTATCCTTGTATATGTTTTTTATTTTATTTTTTTTTTCCTTTTTGTCTTTTTTCTTGTCCGGCAACGGATCGCAACCCTCAGTGTCACGCCCGTACCGGACCGGGACCGGCAACGGGATCGCAACCCTCGGTGTTGTGGCCACACCTCACTCAGCCAGTGAGCAGGAACCGGTCTATACATGGGATCCGAACCCTCGGTGGGAGCGCCACCACGCTCCCAAGCGGCGCACTATAGCAGTGCGCCACCGGGCCAGCCCTTTTTTTTTCTTTCTTGTATGTTTTTTAAAAAGCTTCACTGATTGCAATACTCCTTATTAAGAACTACTATTCACTAGTTTTCTACACAATATTATGTTTGAATAAGTAAATTATTTACCAAAGGATATAACAGATATATATAACTGTATACCACACTCAAAATTTAAAAACATTGTCGTAAAAAATTTTAAAAAGCAAGTATGTTTTCATCAATAGTTACACAAGCAACTGTGAACCATCTACAAAGAAATACACATATCTATGTATCAGACAAAAGGGCATGATCATCACTGACACAGGGATCACTAACAGTTAATATTTGTATACTAACATTTCTTAGTCAACTTTTTATTATTCTGGAAATCAATTGGTTTAAAAGTTGGCTTCAAAATAAGGCATATGTTAATAATAAAAAGAAGTTTGAACTTAATGATACTATTATTACATTCATTTGTTATTATGTTGTACAACAATTATGTCATTTTCTATACCATTATTATTATAACATTTTTTTCCTGAAAAGTAAAAAAAAATAATTATTCCAGTTAGTGAAAGTGTCACTTACCTCTTTCACATTTGCATCATCAAAAAATACCCATTTGGAACTCTTGGTATGAAAAGCAAAGGCACAGTAATGTTGGCTGGTATAGCAGATCATACCAACAAGGTGAAGTTCACTATTTTTGGCATTTTCATCAGTAACCCTATAAAAAAGCTGTTTAAAAAATTAATAATGTACACTTAATATTATATCTTTTACAGAGTGAGGAACAATAATTTGATAAATCATGTATTACACTTATTATGAAAAAAATTTCTCATGTATACTGTCCCAATCCAGTATTAAGATATTAGTACTGAAGGCACTACTGACATTGCACTGTTAACAGAATTACTACTTTTAAGTAGTCCATAGAAACTTTAAGTCCAATAAAATAAATTCACTACAAATAAGTTCAGTAACACAGCTCTTCAGTAATACAGAACTGACACTTTATATATATATAAACTCAAAATGTAAGTAAATTACATATTCCTGATGATTCTTGATTGAATCACATATTTGAACATACATTAAACATATTAATTAAGAAATAATTATCTAAAATTTTAATTGTAACATAAACCAATTCAAAATATTAAGTAACAATGAAGCATATAAAGAAATCAGTGCTACAGATGAATTTTAAATCTTAAACATTTTTATATTAATATTTATATTTATAAACATGATCACATATATATATATATAATTATCACATCATTATTATGCAGTGAAAGAGGAAAAGGGCATGAGATAGTTTAGTCTGTAATTAAAAGCCCTTTCTTGTCTATGCAGGAAAGGCATTCAGTCAACCTGGTATGATTAAATTTATATTTTATCAGAGTTACATCTGATTATTACTATTGCTTTTAGAAAGAAAATTTAGTTTCGAAAGACAAAAGTAAGTGTATCACAATATATTAAGATGTTTTAGAGAAATTTAAAAGTGAAGAGAATGAAAACATTGTGGTACCCCAGGAAGATAAAGACGTGTTGCTAGATTCCGAACAACATCTTCGGTCAAGTCAGAATGCTCAGAATCCCAGACTAAGCCAATTGTAACAATCTCTGGGCAATTCATTAAAACACGGCGAATTTTTATTTTTTGGCCACAGTTACTCTACAGAAAAACACAAAAGGCAAATTTTGAAATTATCAAAACAGACATATTAAATGCAAAGCTTTATTTATACAGTATTATACAATGATAATCTTAACATACATCTGAAATCTAATTCTTCAGTATATCAGAAATTGACTTCTAACAAGCTATTTGTCTTAATTATTGATTAAACAAGAAGTTTATTTTAAATCAAAGTATTCTTTAGTATTTTTGTAAATATGTCAAAATAAGAATTCAATCAAAAAAAGCAGAAAGGGCCGGCCCGGTGGTGCACTGCTACAGTGCGCTGCTTGGGAGTGTGGCGGTGCTCCCGCCAAGGGTTCGGATCCCACATACAGACCGGCCGCTCACTGGCTGAGCGAGGTGCGGGAGCAACACCGAGGGTTGCGATCCCGTTGCCGGTCCCGGTCCGGTACCGGCGCGGCACTGAGGGTTGCGATCCATTGCCGGTCACGAAAAAAGACAAAAAGGAAAAAAAAAAAAAAAAAAAAAAAAAAAAAAAAAAAAAAAAGCAGAAATAAAACTCCTGAAGTCATTAACAATATTAGATGAGAAAAGAATATCACTTATCATATTTATTTAAAGAAAAAAACCTCTCTCTCTAGTTAAATGACAAATTTCAGGACTTTGAAAAAAATCCAGTCAACATATGCTACCATAACTCCTTCACATAGTTTAGATTTTTAAGGAAATAGTGCTAAGATAAATAGCTCACATGGTATAAAGTTTGAAAAAATAACATTGAAAAAATAAATTCTTATAGTTAAATCTCTATATAGAATTAATATTTGTGTGATAATTTCTGAATGTCAATTTTCAAATTTACAAACATAGAAACATACTAACATTCTCCAAATTATACTTACAGGACATTTCCTATAGTCATCAGTTGTATTTGCTGCTTGTAGCAATTCTGCAAACATTTCAGGCTTGAAGCGTTCATGCCTTTCCATCATTTTTTCAACTTCATTGCTACAAAAAAAAAAAGTCCCAAATAAGTCCCAAATCTAGCCTATGCACTTAAAACAGATTTAATATATTATGCATGAAAAATATTAAGTTGTCAATATAGGTACATATCGCCTTTCCTAAAACATGACTGTGTCTGAAAAATTAATCATAAAGTAAATTTCCATACAATGGAAAATTATTAAATTTGGCAAGTATATAATGAATAAAATTAGGCCAAGTATAGAATAAAATAACATAAAATTATACTTTTGTTTGGAACTACATAAATGAGGATAAGATGCTTTGTCTGAAGGTAGTTCTAAGGCAAAATATTTTTTTTAATTATTACTTAACATGTAGGGATTTGAGTTTAAACTCTACCCTAACAAAAACAACAAAATTATAGGAAAGGCTCCCTCTTTGGCTCAGAGTTCCCAGAAACAAAGGTAACAGTTTCAGCTAGGAAAAGGCCTTTTGCTAATTAATGCAGAAGTCAGAACCAAAGTTATTTAAGCCAGACTTGTGCCTTTTGTTCCAATTATGAATGTTAATCATTTGATTAGAGCCTACTCAGACCTTTTAATTCATTACAGGGTAACTCTGCTACTTTTTATTCAACCTCCCTAAGAATCATATTTTTACATATCAAGGTATTAAGTACCTTTAAACAACTATTTAAACATTTCCAAAAAGAAATATAATGTTGGCTGAAACACCCTTAGTAGTTTACATTCTAGATACTCTGGTTCTACTTAATTGTAATAAAACTGTCCTAGAGCTGGATATATTTTAAAGTTCGATAGTTTAAATCACCTACAAGTATATGATAACATCTAAAAGTACCCTTCCAAAACACTTTACAAGTGTGCTAGAAAGCCCTAAATCTAATAAGCTCATTCAAATTGCATGTAATGATTTTACAAAACTGACAGCATCAGAGTATTGGTTAACCAGGCAAATTCTGAAGTCATACATAGCTGGGTTTGAATCTTAATTCATCTACTTACCAGATTAACATCATTAAACCTGTTTCTTCATCAACAAAATAGTGTTTTTGATGAGATTAAAAGAGACAATTTACATAAAACCTGGAACATAGTATTTGATAATTGGAATTCAATCCTTATTACCAAAAAAAAGAGAAATTAGAATTAGAATTCAAAGTCTGTAGTCCTGTAATTTGCAGTGTGGATCAGGCAGAGATTGATGGGGATCTAATTCTTATTATGTTAGATACTATCTCACGGTGCTGTTACTTTATACAAAAGTTTCAAAGTATAGTTAAAATTTTATTGCTTTTTATTTCTGGTCTATCCTTGTTCAAACACCATCCTACTTTTCGTACAAAAAAAAAAAAAAAGAGCCTACAATTGACTGAAGTTTAGAGAATGTCTCTCTAAACCAATGTTTTTCAACTTTGTATATATAAGAAAGATGTTAAACACACTCAAATAACCAAATAGTTTTTTTTCAATAATCTTTAAGAAATAATGTGTTACACCCAAGAAAAGAAGTTAAATAATATGAAATAGATGAAAACATGATGTTCACTTTGTACACTGACAAAAATATTGGCAGCATTCATCAACTAACTGTTGGACTGATGTATTCTGATAGGTAATAATTGATCTATGTTATGTATTTTGCATAAAATTTCTGCAAACATTTATGATCTCATTAAATGTTTATCACATAAAATATTTATATTCTCAAATACTTATTGGAAAGTATTCCAACAATCTTTATTATGTGAGGTCTAGGGATCATTTTTAGACTAGCTAATGTTTCACAGACAATGAGGGAAAGGGAAGAGGCAGGCAGGCAGGCAAGAAATCACGGTAAATTTTTATGTAAGGTGAATACTGAGACCTCGAATGCAGTAACCTGAGGAGTATGTTCACATTTTTCTTCCTCTTCTGCTTACCCTAACTCTTATCATCATGAAGGGACATAGTATACCTGACAAGTACACAGCCACTACAAAAGGAACATCTTAGCAAAAATGAAGAAACCATGTACAGTTCTATTTACCATTGTGTTTGCCATTTTACGCTTCCTTTCACCATTCCAAAAAGTTGCTACAAATTTATAGAAATTGTGACTAATATTTTGTACATTTCACTAAATGATACATATATTAGGCTAAATTACAAACATCTAAATGAGATAGATATTACTTAGTACCTCTGTTAGTAGCATATTTGTTAGTCTCAGACAGAGAGGGGAAATTCACATATGTATGTGTTTTATCAAAAACACTATTTTGTTGATTAAGAAATAGCTTTAATGAGTTTAATGTGGGTTTATAGAATAAATGCTCAATGTGCCTAAACGTGTTATTAAATGTGTGCTGGGAATGAGCTTTAATAGGTTCTTACCATAAGGCTGTTGTAGAAATGTACCGCACAAATTCTGTAAAAGGTAGAGGATCTGATGATGCTCCACAGCTACGACACACACACTATAGGTAAAAACATACATTTAATCTATCAATCATAAAACATAAATGTAATATCTAATAAAATAATTAAGCCATCTCACCTGTTCGTACAGAGTCATAGCAAACTTCTGGTGAGTGATACAAGATTTAGAGGTACACATGTCTGCATCTCTGCTTGGCACTATGTGAAAATGAATCCTCTCCAATATATTTTCCTAATTTAAAAATAAAAAAGACATAGGAGTTGCTGATCTTGCAGAGAACACTTCAAAATGCAACTCTTTTTAACTGAAGATTTTCCAAAGTGTAAATTTAGGAGCATCATACACATTGTCAGCTTTTTAGTTTTCCTCTCTAATCAACACTTCAAATGTTGTTCAGTTATTCACCATTTGTAGCATTAGCTTAAAATTTTTTTTTTAGCAAAACAAACAGTATAACGTAACATTTAATTATAAAGGACATTAAATGTCTGCAGAAAAAGTGTAGGTGTGAATCACAGAAATATTTGAAGATTAAGCATTAACTTGAAGAAAATTATATTAATCTGGTGGCCACTGAAAATGGAATGTAAAGGGACAGGTTGAATGGACACTATAGTAAGGAGGCTCAAATAATGCTAAGAGAAGAAATGGTTCTGTCTTACATGTAGGTGGCATCTATATTACTGAGACATTTAATAAACAACATACATATTTTAGAAGGTATATAGGGTATATATATTCCTGATCAAAGGAATGCTCTACTTATTAACATGGTGGTAACACAGTGCCTTAGAATAACCACCTCAGTGATTCTCAACCCGGAGTATGGCATGTATCAGAAATGGTGGCCTTGACAGTTGCCAAACAAGATCCCCTTCTCTCCCAGTGAGACTCAATGCATGCAGTGAGAAATATTACTGCTGGGAATGTGTTGGACATGGAAAACCTGTTGACGTAGAACACTAATTTAAGTAATATAATTTATGTTTAGCAAAGTTCTTGCTGCAACAAATAAATTTTAAAATATTTTAGTGGCCTAACACTCAGTAAAAATTATAGCAGCAGAAATAATCAAATCAAAAGTATAACACAAAATACAGATGAGTTTAAATAGATCCTTGAAGGATGGGTAAGACATGAATCTACTGACCAGTTCTAACACTTTTCTATTGCTATGAATTTTTGTTTCATTTTTCTCAAAATCTGCATCATCTAGCGAATGAAAACTACTATTTTGGCTTCTTAAAGATTATCAGAAATACTTACAAAGCACTCAGCAGCATCATCCATAAGGCCAAGTTGAAATCGCTGCTCATCTTTGAAGCTTTCTGCAAGAGCATGCCTTATGTTATCTGAGGGAAGTGCTTTTTCTCGACTGTGTTGAAACTGTGCAAATATTGTCTGGGAATCAACAAGTACATCAGTAAGTTTCATGCCAACAACTTTAAAACCACTTCAATAATTTCATTACAACACAAACTCAGAACACTATGCTCAGACGGGAAGTGGCATCAACAAGGTGGTGGAATGGAGGATCCCTGTGTTGCTGCTCCTCACAACCAATCAACTTACAACAATTAAAACACAAAAACTTCCATCCTGTAATCACTGGAACTTGGAGCAGGAGGAAGAGTGACCCAAGAATACTGAAAGCAGCAAGAGAAAAACACACAACAATAAGAGTCCATGAAGGTGTGGAAAGCCACAAGGAGCAGGAGGAAGGATTATCCAGATCAAACCCAGACCCAACCACTCAATGAGCAGCTACCAGAACATGCAGCAGCTACCTAAACATGGCAAAGCAGCAGTAGCACCCTTTGCATGAAGCTACTTGGAATCTGCAGAGGAAAAGGGTGCAGCAACCTCTGGTAAAAAAAAAAAAAAAAAAAAAAAAATCACTTTGGAGTGCACCATCCCATTTCCCAGACCAGCAAAGCTGCTCTCAAGCTTCCCCTGTGCCGACATAGGAGGGAGCGGACACAGCCAACAGGAGTAAGAAATGACCCAGAGTTTGGTTAGTCTTCACAGGGAACTCTTGCAGAGCCTGCCCCATGAGAAATGTTTGCAGTGGGTGGGGGTGGGGGACACTGATCCAATAGGACTGTACAGGGGAGCAGTGTAGGCAGCTGATCTGCCTTCTCATCAACAAAATTGCCACACAAGTGGAGACTGGTAAGTGCAATAGAACTGTAGGGGGCACAGTTTGTGAGAAAGACTCAGTCCCAGGCTGGAATTTCCACATATCCCAGAGGCATTTGGAATTTCCCACATGATCAGGAAATGACTAAAAGGCCGACATTTAAAATCTGGTACCAATCTGAGAAACAACAGTAAGGCAGCAATTTTGCTCAGGCACAGAGTTCAAGTTCCAGTCCCCAAAGTAAATGTCCCCCAATCCAGGAATTAACCACAGGGTATCAAATTACTTCCAGCACAGTTTTTAAGAGGTGGCGGTTGCTATTATTCCACCAGAGAATGGAAAACAACCACAAACCAAAGACAAAGTTCTGACATTGAGCAGCAAAGGTCTAACAGCACCAAAGAACAACTATAAAACCTGGAAGAGGCAGCCATCTCAAATGCCCAGGCAACAACCCGAAGACAAAAATTAAGAAAGAACAGAAAAATATGACACCAGAGGAAACCAACAAAAATGAACCCAGAAGAACAGAGGATTTATAAAATGCCTGACAGGGAATTCAGAATAATCCACTTAAAGATGTTCAGGGAATCACAAGAAAATATAGATAGAAAATTAAACGATAATTGGAAAACAATCCAGGAGTAGAACAAGAAACTTGACAATGAAATAGAATCCACTTTTAAAAGCCAAATAGAAGTTCTAGAAATAAAGAGTACGTTAATGTGAAGTGAAAAACTTAGTAAAGAGCTCCAACAGCAAACTTGGTCAGAGGACAAAATCGGTGAACTCAAAGGTAGAACATATGAAATTAACCAATCAGAGGAGCGAAAAAAAAAAAGAATAAGAAAAAATGAAACAGAATTGAAGCAGTTATGGGACTCATTCAAGCAAAATAACCTCTGCATAATTGGAGTATCCAAAGGAGACAAAAAAGGAAGAGACCTAGAAAGCATATTTAAGGCAATAATGGTTGAAAATTTACCAAATATGGAGAAAGATGACAGCATTCACGTACAGGAAGCTCAGAGGTCACCAACCACATTCAGTTCAAAGAGAAATACCCCAAGCACATCATAATCAAATTATTAAAAAGCAAAGATAGGGGCCGGCCCGGTGGCGCACTGCTACAGTACGCCGCTTGGGAGTGCGGCAGCGCTCCCGCTGAGGGTTCGGATCCCACATACAGACCGGCCGCTCACTGGCTGAGCGAGGTGTGGGCACAACACCGAGGGTTGCGATCCCGATGCCGGTCCCGGCGCGACACTGAGGGTTGCGATCCGTTGCCGGTCACGAAAAAAGACAAAAGGGGAAAAAAAAAAAAAAGCAAAGATAAAAAATACTGAAAGCAGCAAGAGAAAAACACAACACTCAACAGAGCCTCAATATATCTCTCAGTGGATTTCTCGGCAGAAACCCTAATGGCCAGGAGGGAATGGGATGATATATTCAGAGTGCTGAAGGAAAAAGACTGTCAGCCAAAAATTCTGTATCCAGCAAAGTTGACCTTCAAATATGAAGGAAATATAAAGTTTTTTCCAGACAAACAAAAGCTAAGGAAATTCACCAACATTAGACCTGCCTTACAAGAAATGCTAAAGTGAGTTCTTCACACTGAAAGATGACAATGCTAAAGTGTAACAAGAAAACATTTGAAGGTATAAAACTCACTAATGAAGTATGTAAACAATCTCAGAATACTTCAGTGTTATAAGGCTGGTGAATAAACCACTTATATCCTCACTATGAATACTAAAGGACAAACCCAAAAGGATAATAACAAATTCAACAACTGAATAAGAGATAGAAAATATTAAAAGTTGTAACTTGAAACAATGGAATGTTAGAAAGAGGGGAAGAATAATGTTAAACTTTAGAGTTGGCTTTGTTTTTTTCTTTTTTCTTAGCCATCAAAGTTGTTATTATTTTTAAATAATTTATTATAACTATAACATTTTGTGTAAACCTCTTGGTAACCATAGCACAAAAACCTGTAGTAGACATACTAAAAATAAGTAGTGAGAAATCAAAATATTCTATTAGAGAAAACCACTTAATCACAAAGGAAGAAAGTAAGACTGGAAAAAAGGAAAGAAGGTTCTACAAAACAACAAGAAAAAAAGTAACAAAATGACATTAATAAGTCCCTGTGTAATGATAATAACTCTAAACGCAAATGAATTAATTTCCACAATTAAAAGACACAGAGCAGCAGAATGGATTATAAAATAAGAACAATATACTACTTATAGGAAATTCACTTCACCTATGAAGACCCACATTAAAGTGAAGAATTGGAAAAAGATATTTCCTGCAAATGGAAATCAAAAAGCCCAGGAGTATCTATGCTTATGTCAGACAAAACAGACTTCAAGCTAAGGAAAGTAAAAAAAAAATGATAAAGGTCATTATATAATGATACAGGGATCAGTTCACCAAGATGATATAACAATTCTAAATATACATACGCCCAACTCCAGAGCACCCAGATATATAAAGCAAATACTACTAGACATAATGGTAGAAATAGACTCCAACACAATAATAGTTGGAGACTTTATTAACCCCCTTTCAGCAAAGGACAGATCATCCAGACAGAAAATTTACCAAGAAAATCAGAGTTAATCTCCTTTCTAGACCAATTAGACCTAATGGACATTTATAGAACATTTCATCCAACAACTGCAGAATACACATTTTTCTAACTAGCACATGGAACATTCTCTAGAAAAGACCATATACTAGTCACAAAACAAGTCACAACAAATTTTTTTAAAAATGAAATCATACTATCTTGTCCAACCACAATGGAATAAAACTAGAAATCAGTAACAGACAGGACACTGGAAACTGTACGATAATATGGAACTTAAACAACATGCTCCTAATCAGTGAACGGGTTAAAGAAAAAATCAAAAAGGAAATTAAAAATGCCTAAAAACAAATGAAAATGAAACACAACATGCCAGAACCTATAGGATACATCCAAAGCAGTTCCAAGAGGGAAGTTTATAGCAATAAATGTCTACATCAAGGGCCGGCCCGGTGGCGCACTGGATAGTGCGCCGCTTGGGAAGCGCGGCGGCGCTCCCGCCCGAGGGTTCGGATCCCACATACAGACTGGTTCCCGCTCACTGGCTGAGCGAGGCGCGGGAGCAACGCCGAGGATTGCAATCCCGTCGCCGGTCCCCGGTCCGGTACGGGGGCAACACTGAGGGTTGCGATCCGTTGCCGGACACGGAAAAAGACAAAAGACAAAAAAAAAAAAAAGTAGAAAGCCTTCAAATAAACAAACATTCCGCCTCAAGGAATTAGAAAAACAAAACAAAACAAACCTAAAATTAGGAGAAGGAGAAGTAACAAAAATCACAGCAGAAATAAAGGAATTAGATATTTATAAAATAATCAAAAATATTGATGAAATGGGGGGGCCGGCCCAGTGGCGCACTGCTGTAGTGCGCCACTTGGGAAGTGCGGCGGCGCTCCCGCTGAGGGTTCGGATCCCACATACAGGCCGGTTCCCGCTCACTGGCGGAGCGAGGCGCGGGAGCAACACCGAGGGTTGTGATCCCGTTGCTGGTCCCGGTCCGGTACGGGGGCGACACTGAGGGTTGCGATCCGTTGCCGGACATGGAAAAAGACAAAAAGGAAAAAAAAAAATATTGATGAAATGAATAGTTGGTTTTTAGAAAAGATAAACAAAATTGATAAACCATTAGACTAAAGAATAAAAAAGAGAAGACTCAAATAAATAAAACCAGAAATGAATAAAGAAGACATTACAATTGATACCACAGAAATACACAGATCATAACAGACTATTACAAACAACTATTTGCTAACAAACTGAAAAACCTAGAAGAAATGGGTAAATTCCTGGACACATACAACCTACCAAGGTTGAATTGTGAAGAACTAGACAACCTACCAAGGTTGAATTGTGAAGAACTAGAAAACCTAAACAATCCAAAAACTAGTAATGAGACTGAAGCAGTAATAAAAAGTCTCACAACAAAGAAAACTCTAAAACCAGATGGTTTCACTGCCAAATTCTACCAAAACCTTAAAAGAAGAATACCAAGTCTTCTTGAACTCTTCCCAAAAATTGAAGAGGAGGGAATATTTCCAAACTGTTTCTACAAGGCCAACATTAACCTTATACCAAAACTGAAAAAAGATGCAACAAAAAAAGAAAACAGATCAACATTCCTAATGAACACAGATGTGAAGATCCTCAACAAATACTAACAAACAGAATCCAACAAAACATTAAAAAGATCATTCACCATGATCAAGTGGAATCTATCCCAGGGATGCAAGGATGGTTCAAAATACACAAATCAATAAACACAATACATCACAACAACAGAATGAAGGAAAAAAACATATGATCATAGCAATAGACACAGAAAAAGCATTTGATAAAATCCAACAACCTCATAATAAAAATACTCAACAAACTAGGTATAGAAGGCATGTACCATAACACAATAAAGGCCATATATGACAAAGCCACAGCTAATATCATACTGAACGGACAAAAATTGGAGGCATTTCCTCTAAGATCTGGAACGAGAGAAGGATGCCCACTTTCCCTACTCTTAATCAACATAGTATTGGAAGTTCTAGCTAGCGAAATAAGGCAAGAGAAAGCAATAAAGTGTATCCAAATCAGAAAGGAGGAAGTCAAACTATCCTTATTTGAAGATGATATGATTCACACATAGAAAACCCTAAAGACTCCTCTGAAAAATTACTAGGAATGAATTCAGTATAGCAGCAAGATACAAAATCAACACACAAAAATCAAGAAACAGATTTCTCATACGCCAATAACAAAATAGCTGAAGAAGAAATCATGAAGGCAATTTCATTTACAACATCTATCAAACAAAATGAAATTTCCAGGAGTAAATTTAACCAAGGAGGTAAAAGATATCTATAGTGAAATCTATAAATCATGGGTGAAAAAACCTGAAGAGGACACAAACAAATGGAAAGATATCCCATATTCATGGGCTGGAAGAATTTAAGATCATCAAAACATCCATATTACCCAAAGCAATCTACACATCTAATGCAATCCCTATCAAAATACCAATGCCATTTTCACAGAAATAGAAAAAACAATTCTAAAATTTCTGTGGAGCCACAAAAGACTGGTATAGCGAAAGCAATCATGAACAAAAAGAACAAAGTTGGAGGCATCACACTTCCTGAATTAAAATATACTATAAAGCTATAGTAACCAAAACAGCATGGCTCTGGCATAAAAATAGACAAATGGACCAAATGAACAGAATACAGAGCACATTTATAGCCAACTGATTTTCAACAAAGGTGCCAAAAATGTACACTAGGGAAAAGATAGCCTCTTCAATAAACGGTGCTTGGAAAACTGGATATCCACAAGTAGATAACTGAAACTAGACCTCTACCTCGCTCTGTGTACAAAAATCAACCACAAATGGATCAAAGACCAAAATTTAAGACCTGAAACTACTAGAAGAAATCATAGGGGAAACATTGTATGAAATGGGCATGGGCAGTGTTTTTTTGAATGAGACTATCAGGCACAAGCAACTAAATAAAAAATGCCCCAATGTATTTCTATATACTATAAATTTGTTATATATTTTCATACACTATATCAAACTAAAAAGGTTTATGATCAACAAAGTGAAGAGACAACCTACAGAATGGGAGAAAATGTTTGCAAACTACACGTCAGACAAGGAGCTAATATCCAGAATATGTAAGAAACTCAACAGAAAGAAAATAACTCAGTTAAAAAATGGGCAAGAACACAAACAAATATTTCTCAAAAGAAGACATACAAATGACAAACAGACCTATGAAAAAATGCTCAACATCACTATTCACCAAGGAAACACAAATTAAAACCACAATGAGATATCATCTCACCCTTGTTAGAATGGCTGTTACCAAAAAGATAAAAAATAACAAATGCTGGTGAAAATGTGGAGAAAAGGGAACTCTTATATTGCTGGTGAGAATGTAAATTGGTACAGCCACTATGGAAAACAGTATGGAGATTCCTCAGAGAACTAAAAATAGATATACCTCACAACTGAGCTAAGCTATCTCACTACTGGCTATATACCCAAAGGAAATAAAATCAATATATCAAAAAGATGCCTGCACTACCATGTTCATTGCAACACTTCACAATAGCCAAGAAATGAAATCAACCTAAACGCCCATCAACGGATGAATGGATAAAAAAACTGTGGTATACATACACAATGGAAATCTATTCAGCTATTAAAAGAAAATAACATGCTGTCATTGGCAGCAACATGGATGGAGGGAGAGGGGGACCAGGGGAAGGGAAAGTGTGGATTAATGAGTAAAAGGTACACTAGTTACACTATCTACACTAAGTGAATCTATGTATAGTATATACATGTATTGAAACAACACACTATACCCAACAAATATGTACAAACGAATGTTAAAAAGAAAAAGAAAAAAAAAAACAAAAAAACCTCTATGCTCAGAAATTAATACAGAATAGTGTTTTGCTCTAACATTCCATATAAAAATTAAAACTAATTATTCATATCAGTAAAGTTTAGAAATAGTTTTACCAGCCTCTAAATCAAATATTAGCATGCATAAGAATTAAACATGTAGAGTTTTCAGGTCCCATCCTCAGAGACTCTGACTGAGTAAGCCTAAGGTGAGGCCCATTTTTAAACTATTCCTCATATGATTCTGATGTAGTTTGTTTAAGAACAGAATTTAGAGATAAGTTGCTTTAAATCTAAAAATATACTATAGAAATTAAAGATATAATCACATAAAAATTAGTAGGAATTCACAAATCTTAGGAAAAAAAGTTAAAGTAATGTAAATGAACTTTTAAAATGTTTTATTTCTTCTACTAGGGTCTTAAACCTCAGAAAATTATAAACTCCTATTGAAAAACAAACAAAACTTAGACAACCTCAATAGAATGACAATTTCTCACTATTATTATACTAAATTTCCTTTTAAAAATTCAAATGTACATTTTATAAGAAGCATCAGAGAAGAAATAATAATTACATTTAATTTTTTAAGAAAAGGTCCTCCTCTCTCCCAACTTATCTATTTTCCTCACTTTGAGAATTGCTTCTAACCTTAGCCTAAGAAACTGTGGAAACATCATTCAAGGACATGAGATTATATATGTTAATCTGGTCTTCTATTTTCCTTACTGAATTTAAACAACTGAAATACTTTTAAATAAGTTCCAGTTTTATGCAATCTTATGTGGAAGGAAGTGAGGAAAAAAGAAAGGTTTCAATGACAACCCACCAAATAAGAATTGGCCAAATTCAGTTCATGTCATAGCAAAAAAAAATTTTTTTTTACATGTAATATATGGTAGGCTAGAAAAATATTTCATGAGTCTGTTCTACTACAGCAAAAAAAACTTAACATAAATAAAATTAAAAAATAAAGATGCCAACTGATATTAGATAGCCAGAACTATAATTATTTTATACATCACAAGAGCTAAAATCATGAATACTAGGGCCGGCCCGGTGGCGCACTGGAGGGTGCGCCGCTTGGGAGCGCGGCGGCGCTCCCGCCGAGGGTTCGGATCCCATGTGGTGACCGGTTCCCGCTCACTGGCTGAGCGTGGCGTGGGCGCAACACCGAGGGTTGCAATCCCGTTGCCGGTCCCCGGTATGGGCACGACACCGAGGGTTGCGATCCCGTACCGGTCAGTAAAAAAGACAAAAAAGGAAAAAAAAAAATCATGAATACTAGAAGATAAAAAATAATTTTTAGATTTTGTCTTATTTAGGTAATTAACTGTTCCAGGTAATGTTTAAGATATTAATCCTGTACAACACTGTCATTCATTTATCATCATTTATCATTTATTTTTTGCTTCCTAGTATATGTCGGGCATTGTTCTATGCTAGAAAACAGATGACAACACTGCCCACATGGAGCTTACATTCTAGTTGTAGTCACAAGAAGGCAAATAAGTAATTATTTAATATGTCACAATGTGATTAAGTACAACAGAGAAAAAAGTAAGGAAATACAAGAAAGAAAAATAAAGCAGTGTAATGGGGATAGGAATGCCAGAGGTAAGACAGAGGGAAACAGCTTACCTTTTACCTAAGGTAGTCAGGGAAGGCCTCACTGATGGAAAAAACACTTGAGGAGAGGCATAAAGGAAATAAGTGTGTTAGCGATGAGGACATGTGGAAGAAAAGCATTCCAGACAAAAGGAATAACAATGAAAAAAGACTTGAAGATGGCAGCCAGCTCTGAGAAATGAAAGCCAGTTTGGCTGTAGTGCAATGGATGGTATGCATGGGGTGTTTGTTTGTTTGTTTGTTTCTTTGTTTTAGGGGGAGGCAAGCAGAAGGAACAAGAGGTGATTGTATAGGGCTATAAAAAAATTGGGCTAGGAAACTGAACTGGACTAGTTTTTACAATTGGGTAAAACATTCAAAATTTGCTGGAATAAAGAGTGATACCGTAATTTGGTCTAGGTTCATTTTCCATCCTAAACTATAACCCGATTTTGCCATGTTCTAAAAATGAGAACATAAAATTTCTTCCGTCGGTAACTTACTCAAACAGCCCCTTCAGGATTATTAGGAAATTAAGGTATGTAAATTTTTTTTTAATGTGTGTGTGTGTGTGTGTGTGTGTGTGTGTGTGTGTGTGTGTGTTCATTAAGGATATTCAAGAACATAGAATGAAAAAAATTTATCTCTAAAACACGTTAACAAAATCTTGAATTCTGGGGCAAAAGATTTCAATGACACAAGTGAATTCTTAACATATATTGGACTCCCTGTTTTTGCCTTTGTCTCTCTTCTATTTATTCTCAGCAGAGCAGCCAAAAGGAACTAGTTCAATCATTACACCTAGTTAAGATATATTATATCATTCCTCCACTCAAAACAATCTCAAAACTTCCTAAATCAGTAAGAGAAAATGCCAAGGTCTTCACAAAGGCCTATAAGATCCTATACAATCTGAACTCCTGTTGCAGTGATTTACTGCTCCCTAACAAACCACCCCAAAACTCAGTTACTGAAAAAAAAAATTACTTTGATCATGAAATCATGAATCTGCAATTTGGGTAGGGATGGCTCAACTCTGCTCCACTTGGAGTCATTTGAGGCAGTTTGAATGCTGGGACCAAGAACTATCCGAAGGTCCTTCGCTCATGTCTTGTGGTTGGCTGGGACCTCTGCTGTAGCTGTGTCCAGGATGCCTGCATGTGGCCTTTCCATGCGACCACTCAGCTTCCTCACAACATGGTGGCTCCCTTCCAAGAATAAGCACCCCACGAGTGAGAGCTAGGTGGGAGCTATATCACCTTTTCTAATCAGAAGTCCTGCAGCATCAGTTCGCCACATTCTACTTCATAGAAATAAGTCATTAAGGCTAGCCCATATTTACAGAATTAGACTTCAAATAGGAAGAATACAGAGAATCTGAAGACATGTTTTAAAGCCACCACAACTCACCTTACCTCTGAGCTCATCCCCTACCATTCTCTCCCCTGCTACCAGGGGTTTCTGCCAGCCACCAGGTTTCCTTGGTGTTCCTGAAATATGTTGTATATCAAGGCCTTTACATAGTTACTGTTTCTCTGTATGCCCAGAAGACTCTTCCACCACATGGCTTTATAGTTCAGTCCATCACCTTTTCCAGGTCTTGATTCAAATGTCACTTTCTCAGTGAGGCTTTCATGGCCACTCAACACTCCCTATTCTTTTTCCCTGATTTATTTTTCCTCCGTAGCAATTATTACCATCTAACATATTCTATATTTTGCTTACTTATTGTCTCCTCCCCTACAAGAATATAAGCTCCATGAGAACAGTGGTTTTAATCAGTATTGTTCACTTCTGTATCCTCAGAAACTACAGCAGTACCCAGAATTCAGTAGTAGCTCAAAAAACATTTGTTAAAATGAACAAAGAATTATTTCAATAATAAAAAATGTAATGTTTCTAACAATTTTATACTATTTAGAATATTAATTTTTAACTGTTCTTATATGAAAGCAGAAAATGAAAACATAAACCTAAATAAGTCATACTTTAAGAGTTAAAAACTATAGATCACCTGACAATAAACTTTAATTACAAACAAATTGACCAAGCATGTGAACAATCAAGATTCAATTTTTGGAGAAACAATTGATAGTAATTTTACAGAACTATTGAAAGATTACCTTCAATGCACAAAATATGCAGGCATCTCCCTGACAAATATGTCCAGTCAGAACCCGCAAGCTTCGTCGGAATATATCCAACTGCCATAAAACCTAAAAAACAGTGAGATGTGAAGGAAAAAGAAACTGAGATTTTTCTTACTGTGATAAAAGATTTAGATACTTTAAAAATTGCAAAAGGTTAATAAGTAACTTATTTTAATCCCCTGTATATAATGAGACATACATAAACACCACAAATAATAGCAAGTATACAAACGTTACACACATATTGTGCATATGTAAAAGATGGACTTAGAAGATATTCTGACTGACTCACATGAAAAACCATGACAGGTACAGAGCAGGAAAAAACTAACTGCTCAGCTGAGGATTTGATATGAAAAGGAAACACGGGATACTAAATGGAGGGCTTGGCAAAGACATGAAAGAGGAAGTGATTTATAACACTTGGAAAAAATTGAAATCTAGGAAGAAAATATAATCAGATTTTAAAGATAGGGTGTACTAAATAGAGGTCAGTGCATTGTCACACACACAAAAAAGGGTGAGCAGAGGTGTGTATGGTCACTGATACAGAATGAGAAGGGGGGTATCTGTGTGGTATTGGGGTATAGCTTGGTAAAAAGCAGCAGCAGTTAAGGAATAACCTGAATATATTTGCTGCAATTATCCAGTTATCATCTGCAACTACAAGACAAAGACAAAGCAAACAAAAAGACTATAACTATTTATATAAATCAGTCTACTTCTTAAAATCATTCTTAAAAAACCTGCATTCTATACAATGTGGATAATAATATTGCCTGCTTCATAGAGTTCTTGTAAGGATTAAATAATATATAATAATATATGAAGTAATATTCAGAGCAGGGCTTGGTACATAATTGGCATGCAATGAATATCAGCTGCTATTTATGGCTATTACTACTACAACAAAGAACTAAGATCCTCAAGTTTCCCTATATCTTTTAGTCATGTCCTCAAATAATATAACTAAGAAAATCCATTCATGATTTCTCATTTCTCCCAATTAAAAACAAAGGTTAATAAAAAATTGATTTTAACATTTCCTATATTTTCAACTACTCAATAACTAAAGGTCATTTCAGAATTTCCCTTTGAAAGTTGCTTTTTCTTAAAGCATAATGAGTAGGATCCATTTATCTATCACAAATAACTCAGTACTTTACAAAGCACTTGAGAGTGTTTAAGTAACTTTCCTGCATATCATATCCTATCATACCATAAAAAATATTAAATTGGAATCCATTTTACCAACAAAGAAGATGAATATCAATGATAGCACAATTTTGGTAGTACAGCACTATGGTAATAATACAGCCTCTAAAGGCAGGCCATCTGGATTCTAATTCTGGCATTACTATTTACCAACTCTTGGACTGACTTGGCCAAAATATTTTCTGAGATTCAGTTTTCTCATTGGTAAAATGAGGATAAAAGTAGTACCTACCACTTAGGGTTGCTGTAAGAATTACATAAGTAATGCTCATACAAGGGCTTAGTACACAGTAAGAACACAATAAATTTTAGCTATTAAATATTATACAACATTGCTTCTAACTCAGAGAATTTAAAAACACACCAATATGTCATACCTACTTGCTTTCTCATCAGATAAAAGTTTAAAATAGTCAGCCAAAATAGGATGCTCTCTATAATTTGTTTATAAGGTCAGTAAAGTCTTTCAAATGTAACTAGAATGTTTTCTGGGACTAGCAAAATTTTTAAGTGACACTGGATCAAACTACAGAAAAAATATTTTATGTGATTTCTTTAAAGTTCTCTGCACATTATTCAACACAACAGTGTGAAGCCTATTTACACAAATACTTATCACAAAATATATATTCTTATTATAGTTAATCCTTATCCTACTTTGTTTTTAAATGTCGATGATAGTTTACCACCTATTTAAAAAAACTAAAGTGTAACCTAGTTGTTGGACTAATTAGCTTTTAGCAATATAAACTTTTCTTTTTTATTATTTGCATGTAGCAATCTAACATGGTGCCTAACAAAATTAATGTAGTTATTTGAGTATTGATACATACTTATTTAATTAGTCCCAAAAGATCAATACATATATGCACATACATTTGATAAAGGAATACAAATCTTTCATCTTACTCCTTACTTCCAATGAGAAATGGCATATAAATTCATTTTTCTGGCTTATGTTAGATTCCTACCATTTTAATAATGTCTATTTTTAGTAATTTCTTTTCTTTTTTTTTTTTTCCCTTTTTGTCTTTTTTCGTGTCCGGCAACGGATCGCAACCCTCAGTGTCGCGCCCGTACCGGACCGGGACCGGCAACGGCAACAGGATCGCACCCCTCGGTGTTGCTCCCACACCTCGCTCAGCCAGTGAGCGGGAACCGGTCTGTATGTGGGATCCGAACCCTTGGCAGGAGCGCCACCGCACTCCCAAGTGGCGCACTGTAGCAGTGCGCCACCAGGCCGGCCCTATTTTTAGTAATTTCTTACAAGATGTATTCCACATTTATTTCTCAGCAGTTTCTAAAAATATTCAGGCAGTCCGGTTAGCTAAGTTGGTTAGAAAGCAGTGTTGTAACACTAGGGTCAAGGGTTCAAAACCCCATACAGTACTGGCCAGCCTGCCCCAACCCCACCAAAAGAGAAAAGCTTCTAAAAATATTCACCAAATTGCATGTTAACATTTGTAGTTTGAATTTTTAAAAATACAGTTAGGCTTTTTCTGACAGAAAGTCTGTTTGAATAGTTGGTTTGTCAGTAAGGATTGGCTTTGCTAATTAATTTTTGAGGCAGACATGTTAACATCAGAGGCCAGCAGATGTCCTAAGCTGAGAAGACAGAGCTGGGAGTGCAGGGAAACTAAAGCTCCTACGGTTGGCAGGGCAGAATACTGCAGAGGAGAGAGCTACACAGATACCCATAGAGGGCCTCCCTCGAGTATTCAAATGGGTACTATGAGGAAAGAAACTACCTAAGCCAGAGAAAGAAACACACAAAAGATCAGAGTGAACACTGCCCAGAGCTCACACAGGCCTAGGATAGTGCCTCTTCTCAACAACACTTTCTCATACCCTGACTCAATCAAAAGCATTTAATTCTAGGTCTTTTGGCATCTGATATCTCCCTATATTCAGTACTATTCAATAAATATTTTCCTGCATTCTCACAGCATTAATTCCAGTGGGACCTTTGAGCCAGGGCAGAACACTGACTGCCATTTAAAGGTCCTAAGTAGGGCCGGGCCGGTGGCGCACTCGGTAGGGTGCGGTGCTTGGGAGCGCTGCGGCGCTCCTGCCGAGGGTTCGGATCCCATGTAGAGACCGGTTCGCTCACTGGTTGAGCGTGGTGCGGGCGCGACACCGAGGGGTGCGATCCCGTTACCAGTCACGAAAAAAGACAAAAAGGAAAAAAAAAAAAAAAAGTTCCTAAGTAAATTAGAATTAATGTTATCCTAATACCAACTGCTTTTCTTTCCCTTGGTTAACGAATTTTCATGTGGACATTTGTCCCAGGTAGGGTGCAATTGAGAACATAGACCTGAGTCAGATGTTTGAGCACTAGACACATTCTAGATTTTTATTCATCAAATGAGCTAAGTAACCAATATTTACTCTCAGTTTTCAAGAGAGAAAAGTAAGGCTGGCCAATTAGCTCAGTTGGTTAGAGCACAGCCCTGTTAATACCAAGGTCAAGGGTTCAGATCCCTCTACTGGCCAGCCAACAACAACAACAACAAAACAAACAAACAAAAAAAAAAACAAAGAAAGAGAGAAAAAAAATTGAATATATGTGAAAAGTGATAAATTTTAAATGAATTTTTTTAAGGTATACTATTCCAGACTCAATAGCAAAACATTTCAATATTCCAAATCTTCCTCACCTTTAGTATTGTACAATCAATGGTCAGAAGGAGAGAAGATACTACAAAATCTGGAACTTCTGAATAAAAACTATGTTATATATAAGAAAGGATATTTATCTAAGGCAGAAAAGCAGGTTAATACACATTTGTTAATTAAAAGAATCTCAACAAGGATTGATGCAAAACAGTTTAACCTTCAATTTAACTAAAACAGTGATGCCAAAAAGGTGAATTAAGGGCCACAGTGGTCGGTGAAGGGAGTTTGAGTACTGAGATCAAAACCTCTGTATTTTCATTTCAAACCAAGCAGCTTGTTCTTTTTTATCCTATTTATTGGGATCTACATTGGATTTCTTTTAAAGGAAATGGGGGGGTGAGGGTTGTTAGCAGATTAAAACAAAAATCCTTATGTATTTTAGAAGCATATTCTTAAATTACCAAACATTTTATTTTATTTATTCATTTATTCTTTTTTTAAAAAAGATGATCGGTAAGGGGATCTTAACCCTTGACTTGGTGTTGTCAGCACCATGCTCACCCAGTGAGCTAACCAGCCATCCCTATATGGAATCCAAACCCATGGCCTTGGTGTTATTAGCACCACACTCTCCCGAGTAAGCCACAGCCGGCCCCACCAAACATTTTAAATCAAAAGATGTTTTCATACAACAGTAATACATAGTTTTGTTGAAAAAGCCATTTCCATTTATTTTAAAAACCAGAATACCCAACCAAAATATTTTGTTGCCATAAAGTTATATTGAAAAGTCATTCCAGTCAATAACTTTATTCTCAATTTATGAGTTTAAGAGGCATTTATGAATTAAGTAGGCATTAAAGGAATTTCCCGAAAAGTATTTTTAAAAATTTAACATTATAGTCTCACCTGTACAGCACTATTAAGAAAACAGCTGTTTTGTCCTGGTTCATTTAACAAGCCTTTGGTAGGGGCTAGGGATAGCATACTCCCTGGTTGATAAGCTTTTCCAAGATTGCCACCAGGTTTCCGTAAGAATTTTACCCATGCCATTTTCAAGCAATGTTGTTTGCATTAAAGCCAAGAATTGTACCCTTATGTGACAGTTCTGTAATAAAATGGATGATGTCTTGAACTGTCCACTTAATTTCACTGTAGTCTGTTACAATAACATAAGTTTCCAAGTCCATATCTTTCTCGATGTTATAAAATTTTGAGGACTTTGACAAGTAAAACTAGGGAGCATATATGTTGACACTCTAAGAGATAAAAAAGAAAGCTATTTTAAACAAGGCTTTAAAGATTTTTATATGTGTTAAATTTTATAGGAGAGTTATATAAAGTTAAGATGAAAAAGTTTTAGAAACTGTTAAAAATAATATCGATGAACAACTCATTTTCTTTAATGCACAAGCCATTTGTCTTGATGGATTAAAAAATGCATCTTGATGATACAAAAAGATGTAGAGCTTGCACTTGGCATGATTCCTTTGGTCATTTGTTTTCCTTATTTATTTTTTTAACAAGAAAGAAGTCTCTCTCTCTTGCAGGCGAAGTTATCAAAGGTGACTCTGTATTTTATATCAACGTGACTTCAAAGCAAATCTACAAGAAAGAAAAGAAATGTTTCAATAAAAGTAAAAGCTGATTGAGAAAATTCCTGCTTTACTTTTTGACCACAAATATTGAATACAGAATTAAAACTCATCATAAAAAGGACAAGAACTAATAATACTCTAAAACATAAAAATGAAAATATATTTCATTTAAAATTTTTTAAAATGTCAATGACATCAACCTCTATCTACCTCAAGCTGGAAATGTTCAAAGGATGGTTTCATAAGGAAAATATTCTTTAAAAAACTAGAATTAAGTCAGATCTCAGGTGGTATCCTATATGTCAATACTAACCTGCTTTGTTTATTAAAACAAATATATAGAAACTCTATTATCTATCTTACACACAGAATCATATTTTTTCAAAAAAAGTCCATAGATTTTATGTAAATTGATATGAATAACAACTCAGAAGAAACACTGAAGTGATAAACAAATTTTAGTGAATTAAATTTCCATCTTATTCACAAATGCAAGCTCCTGGTAAAAAGAACTTTAAATGTTAAACTTCTTAATGAAAAACAAGTATTACAAACAAAGTTTTGCTTAATCAACTGTATTTCTTTCCTGCATTCCTTCATTCAACACACATTTATTGAGCCATGTACTGTATCAGGCACTGGAACTAACACTGTAATGAGGAAAGGCAGACAATACCACAATGAATAATAAATTGCAGAGTGTACTAGAAGGGTTATGTGCTAACTACTAACAGAAAAACAATGCAAGGAAGGGGGATGTGACATGTACATAATGTGGGACAGTCTGCATTTTTAAATAGGATAGTCAAGGAAGATCTCATCAAGGTTACATTTGCACAGAGATTTGAAGGAGGTGAGGAAGCCACCTGAGGGAAGGAATTCCTAGCACAGTGAGCAGCACCTTCAAAGATACTGAGGTAGGAGCATATCTGGTATAGTGGAGGAACAGTACGAAGCCCAGTGTGGCAGGAGAAATGTGAACATAAGAAAGTAGATGAAAAGGATGGATGAGAAAGAGATAGATCATGTAGGTCTTACAAGCCCTTTATAAGCACTCTGGCTTTAAATTCTGGGTGAAAGTCATTGAGTTCCATTTTCACAGCACAAAAAGGTGAGAGACAGAATGGCACAGGTCAGTTCAATATCACTGATCAAACTCCCACTAAGATAGAAGAGCACTGAAGAATCAAGAAAAGCATTAGTCTTTGCAAAATTAAAGTCAGGAGACTTTGTTTTCAGGCCCATTTATTAGCTGCTTGATCTTAGTCACATTCTTGTCATCTCTGATTCACAGCTTCTTCACTTATAAAATGGAGATAACAATAACAGCCCTGCTTTAATGTACGTTAAATGTTTTGAGAATTGTAAAATACTATATTGTGATGTTAGTTGTTTTAGCAACCTCCTCTAAAGTGATCTATATAATCCTGAAATCTTTTAAATAAATTAAGTTTTTAATAAATTTAGTCATGTTTTTATAACATGAAGGGAGCTCTGTATTGGTAGCAAGTTCATATTTTTAATGGAAGAATCCTTCTGAAATGATATTCTTTCAGCATTTATTAGGCACCAAGTCTGTACCATGAACTATGCTAAGGTATATGAAATAATCACTACCCTTAAGGAGCTTAGTTTGATGAGGGGCACAGACAAAAACAGATAATTAAAAAATATTGTGCCTTCCATTCCTGCACAAGATGTAAAACTACTATGTGTTCCTGGTTCTCTCCCTCCAATCCAACCCTGGAGATTATACAAAAGCAGAAAGCAGCCGAATAACAAACAAGGAGAAACCTTGGGAACACCAAAAATGACTGGCTTCTACAGTGGGAGGGAAACAGCAGCCAAGAGATGGAGAGAGCCAGATGTTACAGACTAGGAAAGATCTTTTTAGTTATGACCTTTTCCATTCCTTACATTGCTCTGGGCAGAGAATTCCCACCTGACACAATACAATAAAACAGGAAAGCTCTACTACCACCCCAGTGCCTGCTGGAGGGTAAGGAAGGTTATTATTACATCAGGAAAACACTAGAACACAACCAGTTTGGGAAACAGTAACAAGTACAGGTGACCTTTAAGGCTTCTGGGTGTTCTGTCCTCACTCCCACTCCACAAATAGAACAGGGGAGAGCAAGACTTGAAGAAGATCATGCTTCTAGACAGGACAACAGGAAGTGCCTTTTTAGAGCCAACCCTCAAACTGCATCAGTCCGAATAATGCCCCTACACCCACATCTCTACTACCTGAAATCATCTTAAATTACAGCCTAGTCTTTCACCCTTCTCCCCAGGTAAATATTACTAACTTCTAACTTAGTACTAGCAGTTAAAATATATCCAGACAGTTGGAGGTTATGAGCACTATGAAAGAAAGGCAACAAACCAAACAATCTATAACTCAGGAAACAGAAAGAACAGACTAAAGAGAAAACAAATTTAAGATAAATGTTATAAATATCCACCAATTGAAGATATATGCAGATTTTTAAAATGCTGAAATAGGGCCGGCCCGGTAGCAGTGCGCCACTTGAGAAGCGCAGCAGCGCTCCCGCCGAGGGTTCAGATCCCACATACAGACCGGTTCCCGCTCACTGGCTGAGCGAGGTGCGGAGGCAACACCGAGGGTTGCGATCCCGTTGCCGGTCCCGGTCCAGTACGGGTGCGACACTGAGGGTTGCGATCCATTGCCGGTCACGAAAAAAGACAAAAAGAAAAAAAAAATGCTGAAATAAAAAACTCAAATGATGGGTTAACTAGCAAATTGAATAGATGGGAAGAACATACTAGCAAGCAGTAAGTTCAGGTCAAAAAATTATACTACAAAGCATTAAAATAGGAATAAAGTAGTAGAAAATATAAACATTTTTTAAAAGCTAAGAGACTTAGATGAAACTTAAAAGTGTCAATATCTATCCAATGGGACTCCTAGAAAGAAAGGGGGAAAAGTAAATTGAGTAAATACTTCTAGAAATGATTAAGAGTTCCTCAGAGTTAAAAACTGAGAAACTCAAGAGACAAACAGAATGGATAATGCAAAAATCCAAACATGGTGTGGGGAACGGGTGAAGTAGACAAAAATTATGAAACTAAACTAGAGAGATGGGGACTTTCAAGCAGATCTGCAGTCAAACAACAAAGAAAAAATAAATCCAAAACTAAATTTTTGCAAAAACTAATACAATAGACGAAATCTGCACAAGCCTGATTAAGAATAAAAAAGAAAAGAAAAATACAAACACCAAAGGAATTGATAAAAGAGAAATGACCACAGATACATAAGTAACTAAGGGAACTGTAAAAGAATACCATTTAACAATGGAATACTACTCTGCTATAAAAAAGAATGAAATACTGCCATTTGCAATGACATGGATGGACCTAAAGAGAATTATATTAAGTGAAACAAGTCAGGCACAGAAAGAGAAATATCACACGTTCTCACTTATTTGTGGGAGCCAAAAATAAATAAATAAATAAATACACAAATAACGGGGGCAGGGGAAGAAGACACAACAATTACAATTCCTTGAAGTTGATAACGACAAGCGAACAGAAAGGAGATTGTTGGGTGGGAGGGGGGAGAGGGAGGGGGGAGTGAGGTTTCGGTAATGGGCCACAATAATCAACCACATTGTATATTGACAAAATAAAATTAAATTTTTTTTTAAAAAAGAATACCACTTAAATCCTATGGTAATAACTTTGTGTTTTTTGTGGTTTTTTTTAATTCACCATTTTTTAAAAAGTTTATTTAGGGCCGGCCCGGTGGCGCACTGCTACAGTGCGCTGCTTCGGAGCGCGGAGGCGCTCCTGCCGAGGGTTCGGATCCCACATACAGACCGGTTCCCGCTCACTGGCTGAGTGAGGTGTGGGAGCGACACCGAGGGTTGCGATCCTGATGCCGGTCCCGGTCCGGTACGGGCGCGACACTGAGGGTTGCGATCCGTTGCCGGACACGAAAAGAGACCCAAAAAAAGGGGGAAAAAAAAGTTTATTTAGCATCTGGGTGATACAGGGATCTGAACCCTTGACCTTGGTGTTACAAGATGGCAATAACTTTGAAACTGTAAAGGAATAGATAATTTCCTAGCAAAACGCAAATTATCAAAATTAACCCAAGAAAAAGAGGAAAACTTGAAAAGATTAACTAGTTTAAAAAAAACGAAAAGGAGACAAAAGTTCTCCCATTGAAAATAGCATCTGGGTCTGACAAATTCCAAGTTAAATTTTATCTGAACTGCTAATTCTAACATTAAATTATTGCAGGCCACAGGGAAAATAAAATACAAAGCAACCCCAAGTCATTTTATGAAGCTAACATAACCTTAATATCAAAACATGATAAACCTCAGACCAAAGTGACATATAGGTGCAAAAATGATAAATAAAAAACTAGCAAACAATCTATAAGCGTCAAAAGAATAATGCACTATACAAAAGAATAATGCCAAGTAGAGTTTATTCCAGTAATGCAAATGTGATTCCATATTTATTCTTTCAATAAATATTTGGGAGTCTGTGCAGAAAAGAGCTAACAGCATTATTCATAATAGCCAAAATATGGAAACAAGCCAAATGTCCATCAGCTGGAGAATAAACAAAATGTGCTTATCACTCTCATTTGCACACTCTTTCTCTCTCTTTATATATAAATACAGTGAAATACTATTCCAGCCATAAAAAGAATAAAGTACTGACACATGCTATAACATGGATGAACACTGAAAACATTATGCTAAGTGGAGGAAGTCAATCACAGAAGACCACATATTATATGATTCCATTCATATGAAATGTCCAGAACTGGGAAATCTACACAGACCAATATTAAATTAGTGTTGCTTAGGACTGGAGAAGTGGGGGCTGAAGTGATGGGAGAGGAGGGTGATAGGTTAAGGGTACAGGGTTTCTTTCTGAGATGATAAAAATGTTTCAAAATTGACTGTGGTGATGGAAATACATTTCTGTGAATATACTGAAAATCACTGAATTGTACTCTTTAAGTGGGTGAATTGTATGGTAAGTTATATTTCGATAATGCTGTTTTCTTTAAAAAAAAATAAATAAACGGAAAAGGAAAGACTTAACAGACCTGAGATTGTTATCCAAAGAATCGTCTGCTCACAAGGTTGGCCCCTTGGGAACTTAAGATTTCAAAAGGCTTCTTACCACCCTGATAAGAGTGGGTCACTGTACCTAAGTTGTGCAATGTGGTTTATCCTGAACACCTGTTTTCCTCCTGGAAGTCTGGAATTTTGGTGCATCTTAGGCACAGGATGCCTATGTGACCACCCCCCAATAAAAACGGTGGGCACTGAGTCTCGGATTTCCTGGTAGACAATATTTTACACAAGTCATCACAATTTGTTGCTAGAGGAATTAGTGTGTCCTGTGTGACTCCACTGGGAGAAGACTATTGGAAGTTTGTGCCTGGTTTCCTCCTGACTTCACCCCATGCTCCTTTTGTTTGCTGATTTTGCTTTATAACTTTTCATTGTAATAAAACATAGGAAAGAGTATGACTATACACTGAATCCTGTGAGTCCTACTAGAAAATCATCAAACTGGGTGGGTGGGAGGGATCCTGGGGACCTCCAATTCAGACACATTATAGTGTGGTAAAGAGCTACTCTGATTCCATCAGACTGGCAGAAAAAAAACCAAAAACCAAAAGTAACACAGTTGGTGGGGATAAAAGGGAAGAGGTACATTCATTTATTGCTGATTATTTAAAAATGTAATTATACTATTATATTCTCTGGCAATTTTATATCAACCTGGCAGCAACTACTAAAGTTAAAAACATAAATACACTTCACCTCAAAAAACCTAATACTGAGAATCTATCCCTCAGAAATAAAAGTACTATTTTATTGCAATATGTAGGTAGTAGCAGTAAATAACAAAGGTAAAGCAAATCTTCAACAACAGGGACATAATTGTAGAACAGGGTGTCTCCTACTACAGTGGATTCCTATAATCCTATATTGCCTCTGCATCCATTTTGAACATAAGATGGACTTTCTCATACCAGATGCACGGCTTTGTTACTCTTGACAGTTGGCAGTTCTCCACCTCCTGCTAGTTCCTTGATGTGGTCGATCCAGATATCCACCTTATACAACTGCCTCCTGGTGACCACCTCCTATGGGTCATCAGCTAGATACAACCTACATGACTCACCCTATTGACCCCCACACCCTGCATGGGCTGCACAGATATGCCAGTGATCACCTCTCGGTCACAACGTGACTCCATGGAACTTGTACCACCTTGCTCTAAACCCACCAATTAGAACTCTCTGGGGGAAACCCACCTAGAAAACACCCTGGACCCCAAAAAAGCTTTGATCCATAGGTCCCTCTTTCTGTCTCTCTCTTGCTCCCCACCTGCTGGTTGAGCTTGTGTGTCCTGGATGGCACCCCCCATTTCTGGTGGCCCTGAGAGGTGTGCTGCCCTCATCTCTCTGGAATCTGTAAATAATAAACTGTATCTTTTATTTAACGTTTTTTCGTGAGTTGCTTCCTCTGTCTCACTTGACCAACAAGCTTAAAACTAACTTCTTTCCTGGTCAGGGCTCTCTGACAAAATGGCTATCTTGATAGAAATAAACTTGACACAGGTCAGACAAGAGCCACAGGGGCATCTGCTGGTAAAAACAAATTTCCTGTAGGAGTGACGCCTGGCCAAGGGTTGCAGACACTGAGGTCATATGCCAGGATAGAGAAGTATCCTACGAAAGGCACACTGTAAACACCCACAACCAAATCTCCTGGAGCCTGTCAGGGCAGGGCTAGAGTTTATAGCCACTCTCCAGAGAGAGACCTCAAGACCAAATTACAGAAAAATTTAACAGTGTTTTTGAGTGACAAAGACAAAATGCAGACATTTAACGTGATCCCAATTTGGTAAAACAATATATGTGTGAAGACATATGATCAATAACCTTCCCAAACGTGGTAAGTAGAATTCTAAAAATGCACCCATTCCCACCCCCAGATTTCCTATGCTACTCCCTCAAACTTGTACATATGACAAGATATTGATCCCTTGGTTATGTTATATGGCACAGTTGACCTTAAAATAGGGAGACTATCTGGTTGGGCCTAATCTAATCACATGAGCTCTTCAGAGTTCTTTCTCTGTCTGGTGGCAGGAAAATGTCAGAGAGGTTTAAAGCACGAGAAGGACTCTATGTGTCATTGCTGCTTTGAAAATGGAGAGAACCACATGAGAAGGAATGTGGGTGGCCTTTAGGATACTGGTTGACAGCTAGCAAAGAAACAGGAAGCTCAGTTCTACAAGGAAATGAATCTGCCAATAACCGGAAAGAGACTGGAAGCAGATTCTTCTCTAGGGCCTCCAGATAAGAGGCCAGCCCATTTGACACTTTGACCTCAGCTTTGTGAGACCCAGAGCAGAGAATACAGTTGAGCACACCTGGACTTCTGACCTACTAAAAGCGTGAAATAATAAATGGGTATTGTTTTAAGCTGCTAAATTTGTGGTAAGTCATTACACAGTAATAGAAAACTAATACATCCAACCCCAAGCAAACAAGCAAATTGATCTGCATTCTGTCCCTACAGTTTCAACTTTTCTAGGATTTCACACAAATAGAATCAGACAATCTTTTGTGTTTGGTTTATTTCACTTGAAATAATACTTTTGAGTTTCATCTGTATTACTGTAGAAATCAATAGAGTTGTTCATTCCTTTTTATTACCAAGTAATATTCCTTCACCTGGATATACCAAAATTTGTCCATCCATTTACCAGTAGATGGGTATTTGGGTTGTTTCCAGTTTGGGGTGATTATGAACAAAGTAATTATGGACATTCAAGTACAAGTCTTTCTGTGGACATAGATTTTAATTTCTCTCAGGTAAATACCTAGGAATGGGATTGCTGAGTTGTACATAAGTATATGTTTAACATTATAAGAAATTGCCAAGGTGCTTTCCAAAGTTCTTGAATACTATACAATTTTTAATTCCCACCATTCATGAATGAGAGTTATAGCTGCTCCATATATTCACCAACAATTGTTATTGTTAAGTAGAGGTATTGGACAGTCTGGCAGGTAGAGGAACTCATGAATGACCTCTTTTTTTTCCTATGTTGCATTTTCTGGGCAGCAAGGAGAGTCTTTGTCAGTTTCTTGTGGCTCTGACTATGGTGGTTTGTTTCTAAGAAAGAGGTCCAAGAAGCCGTGTGACTACTGAATGTTTGGCTCCAGTGTCTACCATGAAGTTTATAGGTTGGCCCCTTACCATCATTTGAACCAAGGGCTCCTGGGGGACCAGGGAAAGGGAGCCCAGTTGGTCCTATTTAATTTTATATTGTTCAAGTTCAGTCAGCCAAGCCAATGAAATCTTGCTGGGGGTGCCTTGGTAGCCGGTTTGCCTGGATTGCAGTCTCCTCAGAAGGATTGTCTCTTTTTCGGGGGCTGGAATTTGCCCTTAGAGGTGGCTGGGAGTTGGGGATTTTTTTTTTAATGACCGTCTTCATGACAGAAGACACATTCGTTGGGTCTCAGGGGTGGTCTGGAACCAGGCGTGTCCTGTGGCTATCCTCTGTTCAGCTTTTGGCCTTGGCCTGGGGCCATTTCGGGGGTCCTGACTTCATGGCCAGTGCAGCAACTGGGCGGTCTACCTTCTTTTTCATTTTTTTGTCTGCCTTGTGGCAGGCCTCCAGGTCCTAGTTGACGAACACTTTGATTGGAAATTTAAGGAGCTGGGTAACATTCATGCCAGAAAACCCTTCCAGCTTTTGCAACTTGCGGTAGATATTACCCTGTACCTATCCTACAAAAGCAGCGTTGACCATTCTCTGGTTTTCAGGCTTTTCTGGGTCCAAGGGCATGTAGAGGCGGAATGCCTCACAGAGCCTCTCATAAAACTGACTGGGGCTTTTGTCTGGCTTCTAGAGTGCTTCAGAGATCCTACATACTATACTGGTCGGCTTTTTTCCTCCCTCTTTTAGGACACCCAGGAGAGCCTTTTGGTATTTTGCCCCAGCATCCATAGGCCCTGATCTGTGTTGGGGTCTCAGTGTGGATCCTCATCCGGGAAATGGGTTTGGGCATACACGTGGGCATTCAGCGTCCTGGCTGGGGCATGGTCTTGGAGCCACTTTTGAGCCGCCTGGCTGATATGGCATCTCTCTTCCGTATTGAAGAGAGTCATTAGGAGCTGCCTGCAGTCCACCCAGGCGGGCTGGTGAGTCTGGACTATGGGCTGGATCAGATCAAGCATAGCCTGGGGCTTTTCAGTATAAGAGGGTATATGATGTTTCCAGTTCAGAAGGTCAGTCGTTGTGAACGGCTGATAGATGAAAGTGGGATGTCCTCCCTGCAGGTGCCCATCCTGATCATAAAATAAGGGAGCCTGAGTCTCTCTCTGAGTGGCATCTGGAGAGCCATTCCCCATGGTGACTCGGTTGAAGGCTGGGTCTGGCTTGGCCCATATAGGGTGACAGTAGGCAGCGTGGGGTCTCCGGAGAATTGGGAGCTGAAGTGGTCCCTTCTGATGGGCCAGGAGGACACGTAGGAGTCATTGCTGGAGTAGGAGGCAGTGATGGGGGCCGTGGGGGTGTCAGAGCAGCTGACCCAGTCAAGTAGGGAGGTGGCAGATCCTCTGGATCTGAGGGCAGAATAGCTGGTTTGGAGCCCGCATTTAGCAGTTGCCTCCAGGCATGAGTCTGACCCAGGACCAACATTTCTCGAGCCAGGAGAATTTGGCAGTGTTTTTCCATGCAGGCCTTTAACCAGGAAGGTGGAGAATGAGGTAAGTCTTCCCAAGAATAAATATAGGGATGTTGGTCAGAGTGGCCTTGAGGGTCATTTCCATGCTGTCCCATAATAACCCTTCTGACTCGATGGATAAGGGAAAAATCAAAGGACCCCTTAGAGGGCTGTCCTACATTGAAAGACAGCCAATCCACTTCATAAAATGCCCTGAGTTTATCAGGAGATAGCTTGACACCACAGTCACCAGAAAAGCCCTTTTTAAAATTCCTCAGCATACAGGCAAGGGGAGTTTGTTTGCTAGGTGTTCCTCCCATGTTTTCCACCCATGATCGGTGTTGCAACAGACACTCAATTCCAATCACTTCATCCATCTCTGGCCACTCACCTTGCGGTGATATTTCAGCGCCTCTTGGCTAGGTGAGATGGTATAAACCCGCATCACGACCTCTCTTGTGAGAGTCACCCTTAGCCGTATGAGGTCACAATGGAACCACAGATCAGGACTCTGCACTCACTTCGTATCCAGGATACATCTCAGCCACACACATACACATACATGCATTCACCACCTGAAAATTCCAAAAATCCTGACCTGAGAATGTGGTTTCCTTCGTGAAACAGAGTTCACCATCCAAAAATTATTGAAATCCTGACCTGACTGGGGAATGTGGATTCCTCTGAATGGAGTACTAAGACATCCCCCCCCCCCTTTGGGAGGTGATCAGGCTCCCCTTCTACTCTCCTGAGAGTAAGAACCTAGTGGGACTCAGGTCCTTACCTAGTTGGATGGGCGGAGCTCCCCTGGTCTGGTTCCTGTGCCTCTTTGGGTTCTGTTGTGCTCAGGTTCGTCCTCCAGGTCCACCCAGTGAGGTCTTTCCCACTCCCGGAAAACTCTCCATTGGCACCAGAGTGCATCCACATCATTGGGTGTCCCGGGTGAAGAGACCAAGAAACAAGGGAGGCAGGCGGTTAAGCCGCCGTTTCCACCATCCTGGATGAGCCCCCAAGAAATGTTGTAGTGGGCTACTGCGAACTCGCAGGGAGAGGCAGGAAACACTGGGGCTTGTGGCAGGAAACAGAGTTTATTGATGCCGGCAGCACTGGCCCAGAGGACTCCTATCCAAAGGGTGAGCCCCAAACGCAGCGGGGCTGTTATTTTTATATCTCAGTATTTCTGGGTTTTTGCAACAGGGCAAGAGGGATGAATCTTATGATCTTATGTGGTTATGACTCTGTCTCGGGGTGGAAAATTACAGCAAGAGAAGCAGAAGGGAAAATTTTGTTACAGCAGTCTGTGGCAACTGCAGTGTGAAACAAGGCAAGGGTGCAGCTGCAGCTTGGTCTGTATGACATCCAGGTGAAGGTCTTGGTTACAGCATAGCAGGGCACAGCATGGGTGCCTAACGGCCACAGCTGGGCAGGACACAGTCGGGTAAGTATGAGTGCCTCAACCCCAGCCTCCCTGATCACAGCTTTATATCAGATCCATAAAGATATTTAGAACTAACCCTTTTCCCAACTCAGCAATATTGAAATGCACTCAAGATTATTAAATACTTCTAAATCTCATAACTAAGAAATACAAGTTTAAAATGAGATCAGCCATGATGTTCTTTTGGCTAGTATATAATACCTTGCATTTTAACAGTTCTTTATTATTTCTACTATGTAGTATAATAAAACATGGTTGCTTTGGGTTTAATGTAGCATTTATACATCAATTCTGTTTAAAGAAATTTAGGCCTCCAATAAAATAATAATTTTATAGTTATAACGTAATTCCTAACTCCCTCTCCTTTTAAGGGTAAAATTAAATTTTTATGTTTAAAATAAAAATGTTCAGCACTCAAAACTGTTGTCAGTAAAGGTTGAGCAAGATTAAATTTAAATTTAAAGATGTAAATGCACAATAATACATTACCACAACGAATGTGAATGCTACTCAGATCTAATCATGAGATGTCTATCACAATAAAAGATCTCAATTTAATTCACTAATGTTATTTTACCAAATAACTACCCAATTACAAATCTACATACTTACATCTACGATAATAAAAATTTTCAAAGCATTAATTCAAAAACCATTCACTAAGTACTTACTATATTGAAAGTATTAAGCCGGATACTGTAAGAGATAAAATGATTAAAAGAAAAAAATCCTTGTACTCAAGGAGTTTACAATCTAGTAGGGAAGAGATGACATTTAAGTAATACAAGTCATTACAACATGAAGCAAAATTTAGGAGCTTTAGAAGTATGAAAAAAGTACTAAAGAATTGAGGAAAGAGAATATTTTCCATTTTACAACTGGGAAGAGCATCTCACCAAGTCACTGATGGCTCAACAGGATTCCAAGGAACAAAATGAAGAAAAAGGAACAGGCATGCTGGGGGATGGGTGCAGAATACCAGGTGAACAGACAGGCATGAGCAAAGGTGCAGAGAAGGAAAAGCTTAAATATAACTGGCAAATAATTAAGATCAATTTAAGCATATGAGATCTGAAAAACTGGAGAGGTATACAAAGGGCGATAAAATTGGTGAGGGCCAGATTATGAATGGAGGGACCTGGATGTCATGGTAAGACGGATATACTTTATTCTGAAAGCAATAAAGATACATATAATATTTCTGAGCAGTGTAGTATAAATATATAAATGTATACATTTCTTAGTGTTAAAAATTGTCTCAGATATAATCCAATACAGCATTTTTAAAAATACAAATAGCCACCCATCAGTGAGTTATTAAATCAATTTAGGAGCTTGGACAAGTACTTCTTTCAATGAAACAGAATAGAAAATATCATTATCATTGTGCATGATTAGTAGAAAAGGTGAATATTGCTTCCTAAAACTATTCCCCTGTCACACATATGCATATATGTACTTAGACTGTCATGTAAATCATCTTCCTTACTAAGGGTCATGATCAAAAAAGTATAAAAGCCACTGAATTAATCTTACTTTTCTTTATTTTTATTATTTATTTATATTTTTGACAAGATAAGAAAAATTAGGTCAGGAGAAGTTTAGTAACTGATTCCATCTGGTTTTTAAAATTTTTAAGTGGTAGAGCTAAAATTAAGAACTATATACGGTGAGTGCCAATCTAATGCTTTTACCTCTATAATACCCTGCCTATAATGATCAGTGCTGTTTTAAGATTACTCTCGTAGAACTAAGAACAATAATTTGGAAAGTGAAGATTCTGGTAGCAGATCAGAAAGACCATGAACACACAGGTACCAGGGAGTTTCACAGCAATTACTTGGGATTTCCGGACTGTTCTCTAATAATCTCTTTTCCTCTTTTGACTTTTCACTAAACCTAGAATCTTGGTGCCCTTATAATCAAAAGCAGTGGTCTTCAAATGGGGATATGCATACCCAAGGAAACAAATGACTTTCCAAGAGTTTGAAGGTATGTTTAGTTTTAAAGGAATTCCCAGATCTGCAACTTCCACATGTACACTTTCCTAGAATTAATCTGGCTGATAGAGTCTGTAGCTCTCCTCCCCCACCCCCCCAACTTCCACAATTGCTTTTTTCTTACTTTACAAAAGAAAGACATATACTCTTCATCCACCCTACATCTTACTGTTTTGTATTTTCTGGGTTTACTACAAATACCTCAGGGTGCCACATAAAGGAAGAGTTCAAAATATTGATGTCAAAAGCTTCCTGTAACTCAAGGCACCCTAACTCATGCTCAACTCATCTCATCAAAAGATGCATTTACAATATACTTTTAACTTCTGTTTTAGTTATTTATCAAAATTTATAGTGTATATAGATATAGAGAATAAAGACAGAAAGTGAAACTTTAGATTACCGGTTCCTAAGGTAATTGTAATTATAACAATCTAAAGGGAAAAATATACACGTTATTTTATTTTAAAATAGTATAACAAATTAACTAATAAATGACTTGGAGCATAAAAATACATTACAAAAAAATCGGTGGTAGAAATGGAATAAATATGAGTTCCAAGTAAAAAAGGGTAATGTAAAAAAAAAGTTTATGTATGTTTTTCAATGGATGGGTATGACTATAAAATTGCTACAGTATTTAAATCCCATTAATGAACTGATCAGTTAGTTCAGTCAGTTAGACCGTGGTGTTATAACACCTAGGTCAAGGGTTCAAATCCCCATACAACCAGCCTCCAAAGGAAAAAAAAAAAAAAAAAAAAAAGAACTGCAATTGGGTACCTTTAAAATAATGGTATAATTATTTTAAAATGTCAATATTTATAACATACTAGCAATTATATCTTATGTAACTATCATAGGCTTATGATTAAAAATTTTAAATTTTAACTTGAAAACATGTTAGAAGTTTGACCAAAAAAAGTAAAAAAAAGGGCCGGCCCGGTGGCGCGCTGCTACAGTGCGCCGCTTGGGAAGTGCGGTGGTGCTCCCGTGGAGGGTTCGGGTCCCACGTACAGACCGGTTCCCGCTCACTGGCTGAGCGAGGTGTGGGAGCAACACCGAGGGTTGCGATCCCGTTGCCGGTACCGGTCCGGTACGGGCGTGACACTGAGGGTTGCGATCCGTTGCCGGACACGAAAAAAGACAAAAAGGAAAAAAAGAAAGAAAATTACTGCTTCTTTCTTATGAGTCAGTGCTTAACCAGCAATAATTTGACCCCAATGGCAGAGATTCCAGGTCCACTTTTCTTCATTATCCTAGGTACAAAATTCCCTTTTCTCCCCCCCAAAACTTAAGCCTAGTATCTAATTAGTTAGGCAATCTATAACACACTGCATAAACTTGATTAGTAGGGTCTCCCCAACACACACATTTTTTAAATGGAAGGGACTAGACTATGTGGAATCATTCAAATTCTAACATTCAATGACTTTATTAGCCTACAAGAACAGTCTGGGTAAATGATAATCATATCTTAAACTGTATTCATTATAGCTGTTATGGGTTGAATTGTGTCCCCCAAAAAGATATGTTGAAGTCCTAACTCCCAGGCCTGTGAATGTGACTTTATTTGGAAATTGGGTCTTTACAGATGTAATCAGGGTAAGATGAGGTCATTAGGTTGGGTCCTAATCCAGTATGGCTGGCAGCAGTCATAAGAAGAGACCAACACACAGAGAGAACGCCATGTGGATGACAGAGGCAGAAGTTGGAAAGAAGTTGGAATGATGCAGTGACAAGCCAAGGAACACCAAGGATTGACAATCAACACAAGAAGCTAGGGTGGGGCAAGAAAAGATTCCACTCAGAGCCCACAGAAGGAAACAATCATGCAAACACCTTGATTTTGGACTCCTAGCCTCCAGAACTGTAAGAGAATAAATTTCTATTGTTTTAAGGCATCCAGTTTGTGATACTTTATTACAGCAGCCTTAGGAAACCAATGTAATAGTTGATAAAGCCATGAGACTCATTTATTCAAGTTTATTGGTTCTTTTGATTATGAAATAGTACTTGTTTATTACACAGATTTCCAAAATACCTTAGAAATAATGCATAAAAATTTAGAAATATCGGGCCGGCCCGGTGGCGCACTGGATAGTGCGCCGCTTGGGAAGCGCGGCGGCGCTCCCGTCCGAGGGTTCGGATCCCACATACAGACCGGCTCCCGCTCGCTGGCTGAGCGAGGCGCGGGAGCAACATCGAGGCTTGCGATCCCGTTGCCGGTCCCCGGTCCGGTACGGGGGCAACACTGAGGGTTGCGATCCGTTGCCGGACACGGAAAAAAGACAAAAGACAAAAAAAAAAAATTTAGAAATATCCATAATTCCATATTAGCAGAGAATCACTGCTAATAAAGCTATTCAAATATATTCTTAATAGATCCATGCCTACCCATCAAACTGTAAAACTTCACTTTAACATCTTTTCTCTAATAAGTAATGTAGCTACTCAAGGACACATTGAAGACTTTTCACTGAAATACTACAACTGTTCCCCAAAATGCTTCAACTGTTCACCTTACTAGTAAAAGTATTTAAGGTTTTATTTCAGATAAATAGGTAGAAAGCAGAAGAATTAAAGCAAGTTGAAGCAATACAAAATTATCATCCACTATAGAAATATCTTCATTTTTATAAAGTAGAAGAATTATAGTAAGGAAGGTATAAATGAAAATGGATATCCTCTGATATACAAAACCACTGTCACCCTACAAATGGAGGAATTGGAGACGATTACATTAGAAAATTTATGAAACAAAGATAAAATAAAATTAAACTAATAAGGAAAAATACTGTACCGCCAACAAAAACAGTAAATTTTAAACAATTTTCAATGTTTTACACTTTTTTGCTCTATTTCTTTGTGTCCAGTAAAGAACTGTGCTTTATTTCATGCTGCTTTTACCTTACCAGTTTCCACTGGTAACTAACCAGAGAAAGACAAGGGTACAAGTATATCCAGAATACAAAGTATGAGCACTAAAGAAAATGGCTAATGGCAGTCCACTTTAAGACAAGATTGCCAGACGAGAATTATGGCAAAGCAGGAATAACCTAAAATTTTTTTTTTTCCTTAACAAAGCCCAAACTGAACTCTTGCTTTACCAATACATTCTTCCCCATCTCATCTGATGGCAATGACATTTTTCCATTTGCTCAGAACAAGTATCTTTGGTGATACCTTTGAATCCTCTTTTCCCTCTTATCTCAGTCAGAATCTGACCACTTCTTATCACCTCCATTTCTACAATTCTGGTCATAGCCATCCATCATATCTTGTCTGGATTGCTAGAATAGCCTCCTGTTTCCTGGCTTCTACTCTTAAGGTAACTTACAGTCTATCCTCAAGAGTCACCGAAGAACTAGACGTTGGGAAGGGTAGGGGGGAAGGAGGACAAGAGAAGGTTGGTTAATGGATACAGAGTTACATCTAGATAGGAAGAATAAGTTCTAATACTTGATAGTAGGGCTAGCTGTCTATAATTAACAATAATTTATATTTTCAAATGGCTAGAGGAGAGGAATTCAAATGTTCTCATCACAAAGAGAGGATAAATATTTGCAGTGATGGATATATTAATTAGCCTGACTTGATTATCACACAGTGTATACGCGTATCAAAAATATTACTCTGTACTCCATAAATCTGTATAATTATTACGTGTCAGTTAAAAAATAAAATTTTTTAAAAAGAGTAACCAAAGAGATCTTCTAAAAGTAAGTCATGTCACTCCTCTGCTCAAAACCTTGCAAATGGGTCTTTATTACATTCAGATTAAAAACCAAAAAGTCTTTATAATGGCCTGCAAGGCTCTTGTCTTAGTCTGTTTAGGCTTCTGTAACAAAATACCTCAGACTGGGTAATTTATAAACAACAGAAATCTACTGCTCAAAGTTCTGGAAGCTGAGAAGTCCAAGATCAAGGAATCAGCAGATCTGTTGCCTGGTGAGGGCTCACTCTCTTCCAGGATAGCGTCCAGGAGGGCTTCTACGATGGTGCCTTCTTGTGGCATCTTTACATGGGGGAAGGGCAAACAAGCTCCGGCTGGCCTCTTTTATACAAGGGCACTAATGCCACTCATGAGTGCAGAGCCCTCATAACCTAATCACCTCCCAAAGGTGTCATCTCTTAATACTATTGCACAGGGGATTAGGTATCAACATATCAATTTTGGGGATCACAAACATTCAGACCATAGCAGCACTACACTACCTACCCTTCCCCTCACCTCTAACCTTATCTCTAACTACTTGACCTTTGGCTTTCTCCATTCCAGCCACATCGGCTTCCTTGTTATTACTGCACACACATCGTGCAAACTCTTGCTCTTTACAGCCTTTGCACTGGCTATTCCTCTGCCTGGAATATATTTCTCTCTGAAACCCACATGACTTTGCCCTCCCTTCCTTCATGATTGCATTGCTAAAAAAAAGAAAGTCACCTTCTAAATGAGGCCTAAACTTACTTAAAATTGCAAACACCACAATCTCCACCTCACATTCCCAGTTCCCCTTATCCTGCTCTAGTTTTTTCTCCTTGGCACTTTTCACCTAATATACTATACAGCTGACTTACTGTGTTTATTATTTATTGTGTTTCTTCCCAATCCTCTTAGAATGTAAAGTGAATGCTAAGCATCTATAATAGTACACAGTACGTGGTAGGTACTCATTAAAAATTTACTGAATGGGGGCCGGCCCGTGGCTCACTCGGGAGAGTGCGGTGCTGATAACACCAAGGCCCCGGGTTCGGATCCCATATAGGGATGGCCGGTTAGCTCACTGGGTGAGCGTGGTGCTGACAACACCAAGTCAAGGGTTAATATCCCCTTACCGGTCATATTTCAAAAAAAAAAATTTACTGAATGAAGCTCAGGAAATGAAGTGAGATCTCAAAGAACAAACCCTCTGAAAAAATGTTCCCCACAAAGATGACCTAGGCACTAAAGGCATAGGACATTTTCTACCATCTGCAGCTAGGTCAGTGTCAGTACTACACTGATAAGGAGTTAGTATTATCTCAGGCATATATGGCAGCACCATATGGTAAAAAAATCTAGGGCTCAAACAACCTGCTCATCTAAGTATAGGTAAAGCCACTATGAGAAGAGCAAGCGTTTATTATGGAGGCTGAAGAGTTTAGAAAAAGTCAGCATAAAGTATCTGATGGGCAAAGAATGTCCTGACGGATTCTTGACTACGATGGACTACATCTTCTCATATTGACTTCATGAGTCCCATAATTATTTATTTCTCCTCTGATAAAGTTTCCAGCGATACAACACATTACTCAACTACTTAATCATTAAAAGCATATCAGTTTCATTATTTATAATCACAATCTATATAAAAAGGTTCACAGGTTTATTGTCAGAATCATAAACCGTGTATAACATACTTGATAAATGCCCAAAACACAGTAAGCATTCAACAAATGCATGATAATTATAACACAGTCTTCTATATTAAAATGATTTTTAACAATATAAACAAAGATTTGAAAAAAGTAAAAGTTGTATTATATATTTTATATCCCACCTTACTATATTTTTCCATTTTCTTAAACTGATATATCAAACTTAACTATAGCTTTAATCCTGATTAATAATGAGATCAGATAAATTATATTATGAAGTGTCAATTTCTTAATTTTAAACCTGTTAGTAAGTCATTCTTAGTAGATAAACAATTTTGTTTATAGAGCTATCCTACTTTAAAAAAACTTAACTATGAAAAATTCTAATTTACAAAATGAATGTTTGGGAATGCTTCACTTTACAAGTGAATTTACCATAGTATTATTTTAAACATTCATTTACAAATCTTTCTGGACTAGGAGAAGCAGAAACTCAGTTAAAACGTTAGAAGCCAATGCATCAGAAAGAAAGATAAAGCAACTCCAAAATAACAATGTAAGCAACAGAGAAGATTTAATTTAGAAAAATTCAACCAATGTACAACTTTTCAGAAAAATAACTACAAATTTCCTTAATGATGATTTTAATTCATATGAGTAGACTAAAATGATGATCCATCCAGCCAAAGCAAATATCTAAAGCACCCAAAATGCACCTTGTTCATGTCTCTGGGTCCCTGAGAATGTTCTCCCTGCTTGTATAACCATCCTTTGTGCTGTCTGTCCAGCACTCTTCTCATACTTAATATGACAGTTCATGTATTATCATCTTCAGATTCCCTTGGCTATTCTGTATTCCCTCTACAGCAACACAGTATAAATCTCTAACTAAGGAATGTACACAGTGGTAACACAAAGATGAAGTAATCTACTGTCCTTTGCTGCATCAGAAGATACCTCACAGGTGTGGTATGGATGACTGGGAATTTGAAAGAGGAATGAGAAAGTAAGAGAAGAGAATTAGAATTCTGCAATGGCAATGGTATAAGAAAAAGCGGGGGGGGGGGGGATGGGAAGGACTGAGAACAGCCAGAGATGAGGCTTAGAAGGGGGAGAATTAATAACTATGATTACTTTAACATTGTCTTACTAATTTTTGAATCTCTAGTGCCTAGCACTAGGCCTAGTATACAACAGTGGGGGGGGGGGTGATGGGAAGGACTGAGAACAGCCAGAGATGAGGCTTAGAAGGGGGAGAATTAATAACTATGATTACTTTAACATTGTCTTACTAATTTTTGAATCTCTAGTGCCTAGCACTAGGCCTAGTATACAACAGTACATCAATAAGTGTTTACTGAATAAATTTACTAACTCAAAAAAGAACAAATCATAAGTAAAAAACTTTCATAGGAAAAGTATTTCTTAAAATTTCTTTTCTTCAGGTCAATATGTATAAAATAGAAGAGTAATGTAATTATTTTCAAACTAATTAAAAAATACCATGACACCTCAGACAACTAATTTTGTTCATTAAAACAGCTAAGATATAGAAATAAGGTTTATGTTGCATAAAATTTTATTACAAATATGAATATATAAAGCAACTTTTATTTAGTCCCATATAAAACAAAAATTCTTTAACCAGATGCAATGGTGTGTAGACTTTTTTTGTGTCATGGACATCTTTGACGGCCTAATGAAGCCTCCTCCGAATAATGTACGTAAACACATAAAATAAAATTCACAGTATAAAAAAAGACAAAAAAAATCATAAGATTACAAAGAAAACCAATTACATTAAAATTCAATTCTAACCACAGACCACAGTTCTAATCATGGCCCATCACTTTAAGAACTCCTGATAGAAGATATGAGTTACCTTGGAAAAGCATAGAACAGATTTTTTTTTTTGCCTGAATATTCTATATATGTAGTATCTATAGTATTTCTATTATTAACAAAAACATCATAATAATTTGCCAAGATTACAATATTATGTAAAGTTTAAATAACCTTTGAGGATTTTATTTGTGGTAGAATATATTGCATCCATTTCTGGTTCCTACTATATGTATACACTGTAATGCAAATTTTTCTGAAATCATTTCATCAGTTCAAAATTAGTAATAATATACTAATGCTACATTTGTATAATTAATTTCTACCTAGCTCTTCAAAGATAACATAAATTAACACACTTCCTTCCTTAAAACGAGAGTTCATGAGCAAGAGTAGGCTAAATTGACAATTTTGGGGCCCTAGCATACTGTGTTCAAAATGCTTCTAGATGTAATACATATAAATACCTAGCTTTCTGTAGGTCATCTTTAAGGTCTATAACTAAGAAACACCTATATTTAAAGCTGCCAAATAACAAAATCTGCTAGGTATTTTAGCAACTAAATTTCGTTGTAGGACAGCTTAATCTACCACGTTCCAGAGTTCAAATAGGTTTTTGGAAAGTTGTAGGGTAAAGCAACGTCCCCTCTAGCCCAGTAGGAGAGTGAGTTTCAAACAGTTCCAGCAGGGAAAATAACTCTGATTTTGACTTTCGAAAGTGTACATCACCCTAAGATAGATAAAAATTTTCATATTTTAACTTTGTCTTGCTATAACAAATTCTAAACCATATGATACCAAATTGTATTTCTTGATACTACACAGTTTAAAATAAACATTTATTTGACACAAAACAATATAAAAGATCTTGAATCACAATACATACTGAAATGGTAAGAGTATTGTGATTTCTTTTTAAGGAAAAGAATAAACTAGGTGGAAAAGTGGGTTTCCTCATTAAAACAGCTATCTTTTAAAAAACTTTTTACGTCTTTTAGAGAAAATAATAATGTTAACAAATTGATTGTCAGGTTAAGTTGCAAGAATTATATAAAATCTCATACATTTACAAAAAAATTATTTTTAAATTCATAGAGAAAAGGAAAGGCCTGTGCTTAGTCTCTTATTTTTTACAGTTTAGGGAAAAACATACACATAACTACCAGTTAGTCTGATTTATGAGCAAATTTAAATAGCTTTCATAGTTTATCACCAGTAATCATGAACCTAGACAATATGTCCAAAGGAGTTCACTTTAAAAGCCTCTAAAATATAAAACAAAAACCTTGTTTTTCAGACTATAATTAACTCCTACCTACAGTAAGTTTGTCTAACTGTAACTCTTATGACAACAGCAGATAAATCACGTATTAACTTTTTGCAGAATAAGTTTTGTTCGTTTTTGCTGTTTTTCATTTCTCTTTAACAGGATGAAGGGTCTTTGCCTAGACCATCATCATGCAACTGAAAAGAACTGAAAATAAAACTGATTAACAAGTGTCAATTTAACCAAAAGTTCATTTCGACCAGAATTTTGTGTTAGCATTGCTACTCCTTTTAACTAGTGAAAAATAGCAGAGCTTGTCTTTAAAGAACGAACTAAAAGCCAATCACACCGCAATCACAAAGAACTTCCTAAGTTTACTGTTAAATGTACCTTAAAAATGGCCTTGAAAATTCCTCACAGAAATGTATATATTTTTGTCCAGTTAAGGAAATATTCAGAAAACTTTGCTGTCTAGCAGAAAAGGCCTTGCAGTATATTTTGCCAGCATTAATCATACTTTGCATCAAAGAAAACCTTGTAGCGGGATAACAAAACCTCAGAACGTGCTCAGATTGCAGGTTTCAGAAACCCTCCCTATTACACCTGTGCAAGTACTTCCTGTTCTCCAACGCTGTTTGAGTAGTTTAGTAAATACCCCATAGGCCATCATTTAGAAGCTAAATATTAACTTGATACATCACTACTACCACCGAGAAACCACCAACCCCACGATTCCCACGAATCCAGTCATCTCTCTTCTCCAAGAAGGAAACATAACCATCCCTGGACCCCTATAAAAAACCTGTACTCGGGAGAGGCAGGAGCCAGGTAAGTGTAATATTCATAACCCCAGTGCACGAAGCAATCCAGCGGGACTCCAGATTCTGCCCCATCCCCGCCCTCAAACACAGCAGCAATAACAACTACGACCCAGTAAATGCAGCACCTCCTTCCTCCTCGCGCGCGCCTTCAGCCCGACCAAAGGCATCTCTGCCGGGGCAGGGAGCCGGCGGGACCGGCGCGGGAGGCTGCGTGACCTCGGGAGCCTGAACCGCCCGGCTAAGAGCCTAGAGTTTGCCCGGAGGGCTAGTGGGCTGAGGAGGGCGTGAGGCTGCGCGGGGAGAGACTAGGTCTAAGGCTGGAATGAGAGTGTCCCAGTAAGGCCTGTGGGGGTCTCAGGTCATCGGATCTCCATTCATGGACTGGCTTTGGAGACTTACCTTGAGCTCTACCCTGCTAGCCCGCGGAGCATACGGTCCAGGCAGAGAAATGCGGACGTTCCACTCCCACAGAGCTACCTCCCGCTGGCACCGCTCCGCCTCACGCCGACACCCGACAGACACAGCAACAGCTGCCACAGTACCCAGACTGCCAGGGAACTGGAGCACAGGCGGCTGGTCCCCGCCGCCCAGAGCCCGACCCTGAGCGCGGAGCATGCGCACACGCCCCAATACCCAGAGGCCAGTCAGGGCAGTGACACCTGCGATCAACAGGTCCCAGGAGCCCCGCCCCTCTCTCCTCCTCGAGCCCGCCCCGCTCCCTCAGGGCCGGCCCCGCCTTCACGCTCTCCGAGCTAACCCCGCCCCCGCACGCGATTTCCCGGCTTTCCGGACCTGTGTAACTCTATTCCCGCGGGGATTCGATGGGGCGAGTGATCCAGTTGGCTTAGTCCAAGGCGCGAGATCCCGCGAGAGCAGAAGCTTGACCATTTCCACCAAGGCGGGAGTACTGTACTGTACTGGGGCTTGGTTGTCGGGCGGGGGAAAGGTGGCAGGAGTTTGAGCTGTCTGGTGTAGCGAGCAGGAGGGGCTAGTTCCTGAAGCCGAGGTGATTATTCCGGTGCTCTTGGTCGTTTATTCTGTGTTTTCTGAACTTGAGAAAGCGGGTCCAGCGAGGTTAGGTGGTGTTACCTGAGAGAGAGAAAACAGTCGTCGGCTGCTTGGCATCAAAACCCCGTGTGGCTACGCAGTTCCTTTAGCTTTGTGTGAGTCATGACCAGCTGTTTGCAGTTAAATGGCTTCCATTGGCTTGAATGTGTATATTCCCCAACTGGTTGTTTCGTGACCATTAATAAAATGAAAGCTTTAATAAGCGTGTTGACCCGGTTAATATTTAATTGTCAGAAAAGTTTGGCTGCCTCCTTACCGTGCTTTGGAACAGGTTTTAAGATACAAGGTACTGCTGGGAATTAGACTAACCTTTGTTTTTTTAAAAAAACGTTTTGTTTGGAGTAGTAGTAAAAGAAAAACCCACCGCTGTCATTGTTTCAAAGATTTCTCCCAAGGAGATTAATGAGGTTGTGGAACTCATTCCAAAGCCGGTGCACGTAGAACATACTGATTATAAAAATGGATTTCAGTAAACTGATAGGTAACTCCCAAAGTTTATTTGAAGAAATAGGATGAAAAAACATTGGGAGGTTGATAGGGGCGACAAATACGACCGGTTTATAGTGCTTGAGACTGAATCAGATAGAATTTATTGAACATTTACTATGTTCTCTTTACTGAATTAGTCGCTGAAGGGAATCCAGAGAAATTATTCTGTGGTTCCTAACTTCAAGATATTAAAAGTCTTGGGGGGGGGCTGCTCTACATTTTTAAAACAACGAGAACACCATTAACTCTCCCCTTGGTTTCCTTAATGCCATTTCCTCCTGGTTCTGCAGCTGCCTCTCTGGTGCACTTCAGATATTTTTCTTCCTCCATGTTCCTCAGCACTCCATTTTCTTTTGTTGTATTTGTCGTTTAATGTGACTCCTCATGTCTCCGTAAGCAATCTCTTCCCCATCACGGACTTACCAGGGGTCCTTTGCACAAAAGACTCTCAGATGTATATCTTCAGGACCCTTTTGAGCAACAGCACTTCTATTTGGTTTTCTCATAGGTGCCTTAAATATGTCCCAAATTGGCGTGGGCATCTTTACCTTAATTTTTACTCCAGATGTCATGTCTCTCCCCTCCCATCTAGAGCCTAGGTCATTTCCGTTCCCTGTTTCAGATATTGGCACCCAGTTGCCCAAGTGAGAAATTCATGAGTAACCCTATGTTACTTTTCTTTAATTTCTTCTATGCTAACAACAAATTTAGTTGACCTTTATCTCCTGAGTATATCTCAAATCCACCCCTCTTTTTAATCTCCACTCTCACTGTCTTTCTTCTTCAGGTAATCATTTCTTCTTGACTCAACTCCCTTGGACTCTTGCAATATCTGCATAATATCCTCTAGTTATTTTTCACTCCAGTCCAATCTCCGTTCTATTAGTGATTATTCTAACATGAATATATGATCATGGTACTCCAATACTAAGAATTTTTCAGGGGCTCCCCATCACCAGCAGGGATCTTCATGATTTGGCCTTAAACTGATAACCTCATCTGCCATTCTTCCTCCACTTACTCCACACTAGTCATTCAAAATTCCTTGCTATTGTGTGATCCTGCCAGCTTCCCTCAAGATCTTTCTGGTCTGAGTTGAATACTTATCTCCTCATGTATTCTCCCATAACTTTCTGAAACAGACTTGTCCTTCCTTCACCCATTTGGGATTTATTTCAATTACAACAATTATGTTATATTATAATTATTTCTGTGCAAATATAACTGATAGAGCAACCCCCACCTCCACTCTTGAGAAAGAACTTGAACTGTGGATAAGAAAGATTTATACTACCTCCTTTTCTCATTTAAGAAATTACAGAAGAATGCCTTTCAGTTCACCCTGCTCAAGAATTTGAGTAAACCCTGACTGTACACTTTTTTAATCATATAAATTTAAACTTTCTACTAGTTCTTGGTATATCTAAATACTGACCTTTAAATGATAGATTTGTCATAGGTCCCAATTTAAGCATCAAGAGGGCAGAGTCTGAAGCAAACAGATGATAAAAAGGAAAGTTGACATTTCACTGCATAACAGGACAAGAGTTGCTCCCAGAAAACTTTGTAGTTAGGAATGTCACAACATGGAGTTTAAATGTATTGCCTCTCAGAATTATTTGTCCTTCAGTGATATGTGTGCGTTTTATTAAACAGTTCCTTACTGGATGGACCCAAATTTATGAAGAATGATCTCTGTACTTCACACAGACAATGAGATCATGAAAGTGAGCAGGTTTAGAGTGCCAGAGATCACTGTGAGTTGTTCAGCTGCGGCCCAGCCAAAGTTTACACTACCAGCACCAGCACACCTATATACCTCTTAGTGTTATTCTGGATTTATTGTAACTCAGACTTGGGAAATGTACTACCCTGTGGCTAGGGTACACCCCACCACTGATCACTGGTAGGAGTGGCAACATTCTGTCTTAAGGAGCTGTGGTTCAGTACTTTCAGGAGGTAATCACTAGCTAAAGGTGTGGCAGACCATGATTGAGTTGGGTGGGGTGGAGTGAAATATAACACAGAGAAGTAGTAGCTGAATGGCTGACTCAGGATTGTATACTAGACAAAATCCTTTTTTCCTGTTAATGAGGAGTGCTGACATATATTTCCTTACTAACTAAGCCTCTAGAGAGCAGGAACCGTACATTTTTTTTTTTCATTGTATTTCTAGATCATAGCACAGTGCCTGGCACAGATGCTAAACAAATATGTGTTTAGTGGATGGAGTGAAAAATTGGGAGTTTTGTTAATTTTTTTTTTTTTTTTAAGAGAATAGAGACATCTGTGTGGGACAGAATTGTTGGAGAGGACTTCTGTGGGAGATCAAATAAGAGCTTCATTGAGGAAAAGATGTGACTTACAAAAGCAAAGTTTTAGAAACAGGAATGAATGAGCCAGTGCAGGGCTATCATTGGAAGCCTCTGTAAATTCTTGAACAGGATGATTAGTTTGAAGTAAGATACACAAGAATTATAGGGGAAACTATAGCTAGGCAAGAAGAGAAATCTTCAGACTTGGGGATGAACCAGCCAGCCACAAAAATCTAGTCACCACCGACCATTCTCCTCACACACATATCTCAATTTTTGTGACATCATCTTATGGCATTCCTCCTACCTCACTGGCTACCCCTTCTCAATCTACTTTTCTCTTGTACTTTTCAATCTAATCTAAATGATGACGTGGTCTTAGTGCCTGATCCCAAGATCTCATTTACCCTCAGGGTTTTAAATCCATTTCCCACACAGCAGCCAAAGTAGTCTATTTAAGATGTAGACATGTTACTTCCCAACTTAAAATTGTTCAGTGATTTACCATTTACATAGAATAAAATCCAAAATTCTTGCTAGGGCCCAACAGCATCTAATGCTATTCAAGACTTTGCATTCTTTATTCCCTATGCCTAGAAAAGTAGTTATTGTCGGGGTGGTTTTGTCTCCCATTGGACATTTGGCAATGGCTAGAAACATTTTTGGTTGTCACAGTTGGGGACATGGATGCTACTAAACATCCTACAATGGGCAAGACAAACCCCCCACAACAAAGAATTACCCAGCTCAAAATATCTAGTACCAAAGTTGAGAAACCCTGGCTTAGAACACATTTCCCCTGGGTCTCTAAGTAATTGATTCCTTTTCATTCTCTGTACCCCAGTTTTAACTTCACCTTCTTAGAAAAGCCATCCTTGACCTCAAACTCCCTGCTTATCCTTATCACGGTGCCCTGTTTATTCACCTCATATCATCACAACCTATGTTTTTTTCTTATCTATTTGCTTGCTTGTTTATTGTCTTTTTCACTATCTAAGAAGAAAATTCCATAAAGGGTACGTTTCTCTTGATCATCATTCTGTCTGTAAAGTCTGATACAGTCATTCTATCTGTAATGTCATTCTATCTCATACATCATTTTATTTGTAAATCTTAATCCGGTGGCATAGAGTAGGCATTGATAAAGACTTGTCAGCATCTGAACTAGTATCTACAATAGGTCACTCAATGGAAACTTGACAGCAAGACTTTATCTTTTTCTTTTTTTCTGTAAAATTAAAATATGCAGTCACTAAGAGCAGAATGAAGTCACCTGAAAAGAAGTTATTATGACCAACAGCGTCCTCTGGAAGGCTGCTGGTCTGCTGTCAGTACCCAGATGTGCTCCACGAATACCCTTTCATGCTGTACTCCAAGCTTGTCACAGTAGGAACCACAAGTAAATATTGTGACCAAATTAATTGTGAGGTGATAAAAGTTTTTCAGAAGGAAAGAAAATATATAAGGAAGAATAGTACCCCAAAAAGTGAGATAAAATTCTAATTTTTTTGGTAAAGTGATCTCCTACAGGTCTAGAAAACCTAATTTTTAAATATGTGTACATCCAAAAAATGTTGTTTCAAAAATATATGTGTCTGATCACTACATATTTCAGTTTTTTCAACTGAGAAAATATCTATTGTGGGCATATGTTGCTTTGTCTTTTCTTGCATCTAGGAATAGATGCACACTACTTAACCACAGTTCAGGCATGATCCTGAGTGGGGTATCTCACCCTTTTCTGGCTGCAGGGATTGGTGTGTGGGTGATTCAGTCTAATTGGGATCCTTTCCCAGAAGTTTTCAAATAGGAGCTTGCAAGAATGACCCCTTTTTTCTCTGACTGCAGATCTGTAAAGATGTGAGCCCAGAGCTGCTGTAGCAGTGTGCTTTGTCATTTGGAGTAGCTAGTCTGAAAGAATAAGGCACGGATGAGGGTGAGAAGGAGAGAGTCCCTAAGGATCCTTAATGCTTTTACGGGAAATTCAGGAGTTGAGTGTTCCCTGGATTCATCAAAACTCTGCAGCACAACATTTTGTTAAACATAAGAAAATTAAATTCAATATCCATGACATCTTAACCAGCTCTTCCTTGGCTGAAACTTTACTGGCTATACATTTCAGTCTTTGTAAGCCTATGCTATACCAGGGTCAACATTTACTGGTAAACCACATAGTGGTTTGTCTAGTGGCCTCCTTAGTTCTTGCTGACATGTTATTTCACTTTGAAACATTCTAATTTTCTTAGCTGTAAAATTGGGATGAGAAATAATACTTACATGTGATGTCTTTTGATAATGCCTCAGATAAAAGCAACTGTAAAGTCCTATACTGTGTTATTATGGCCATTAGTGCTATTATTATGATTACCGATACTGTTGTCATCAATGATAATGTGATGCTATGAGAACTTACATATTTTTTTTTTTTTTGCTGCAATATGTACTTTATTACAATCTCAAAGATGAAAGAGTCTTTGATTTCATCTGGTCCAACCTGCCACTCATTGGAGGATTAATCCCCGCCAGTGGGCTTCCAGCATCTGTTCAAATATGGTAGCAGTGATAGAAAAACTGATGCTCTGGGACAGCCTATTGTTTCCTTTTTGAGACTTCTCTGTTAAGAAATTTTCATTATGATGAGTTGAAATTTACTTCCCAGTAATTTCCATATACTCGTCTTATTTTTGTTCTTTGTAGCAACAGAAATCTGTGTATCATTTCCATAAGACACTACTTAACATTGAAAACATCTTTTGTGTTTTCAAGCTAAAACATTTTGTTCTCTCAATTTTTTGAAGGCCTAGTAAATATTAAACTAATTCATTTGTTCATTTGTTATACTTCCCCTCATCCTACAAAGGATTTAAAGTAAATTCTAGCATATAAAATAGCGGTCACTGGGACCCGAGGCATGGAGAAGGGGACTGGACCCACCTCCCACAACCAGGCACACTGTGCCAGTGCCTCAGGGCATGCCTAGGGACCCACGGTAAGGAGCTGGGGACTGGACTCCCCCTCCCACAACCATGCACACCGTGCCAGCACCTCAGGACCCACTTGGGGACCTGGGGCATGGAACCAGAGATTGGACACTCTCCACAACCAGGCACACTGCCAACACCACGGAGCAGACCAAAAACATCTCCTCCATGTGGGTGGCCCATCACAGCCACCACAATAACCGTGGCTGCTGAGAAGGTGGCTAGATGCCACAACCACCACACAGATGGTCCACCAGCCACTGGAGTGAGTTGACACAAGGAGAGTCACCAGCAGAGATAAAGAAAAGAGGAGGATGTCTGTCTCCACAGAGCCCATTTCATAGTGACGGAAGAGACATATGCTCTATGATAGTATTGGGGGACCTGATCATGCCTCTCAGCATTGGACAGATCATTTGGGCAGCAAATCAACAAACTGTTATTCTTTCAGAGGGAGAGAAGAAATCTAGGGTGATTGGAGGGGGAAAGGAAGGGGGATAGGGTGGGATTGGACAAGGGGCATAAAGAATAATTACAATTTGTAACAATATATATGCTAGTAATATTGATTTGATGACTCTATCTCAATGTTGTACCCCCAAAATAGGTATAATCAATCTTGATTCAATAAAAATTTTAAAAATAAAATAAAAATAAAAATTATTATAATAAAAAAATTTTTTAATTAAAAAAATAAAATAGTGGTCAAATATAAATAAGAAGAAAGAATGAGAGCTATAGGAAAGTAAATTAAGAGTAGAATGTAAAGAGTGAAAGCAAGAAAATGGGAATATGCATGAGCCTGTAGCTTAAACTCGAGTTTGGCTCTGATCAAAAACCAAAAGTGAATAAAATATTTAAATGATGAGTAATAGGAAAATATTCTTCTGTCACCATCTAAAATGCTTTTTCTCCCCAAATGGGCCTTCATCTAATAAGGAGGCTCTTAATCTGTGTTCACTGACAGTGGCCTAATCAACATGTCCCTGCCAAATCAGTAACAAGCTTCATATGCCGTCTGTGTAACTGAATTCAAGATGCACTTTTGTTGTCAACTTCTGAAAAAAACGTGGTGCCCAAAAGTAAAAACAGATTTTTGTAATTAGCCTGATGGTGGTTTGGGGAAGTCATTTCCTCCTGCAGTTCAGATGCTAATTTTACCAGGACAGTTTAAACAAGATTGTTTTAACTTATTTTGCAACTGTGTTGCTTTGTTTGCCAACATAAGTTTACGTTCAAAATACTTAATTTTTTAGTTAATTATTTTGTTTTTGTGAATTGATATGAAGCCAGGTTTCCCAAATCTTTTTTTTTTTTTTTTTCCCTTTTTGTCTTTTTTTTCTTGACCGGTAACGGCGCCCGTACCGGACCGGGACCGGCCTCGGGATCGCAACCCTCGGTGTTTCTCCCGCACCTCGCTCAGCCAGTGAGCAGCCGGTCTGTATGTGGGATCCGAACCCTCGGCAGGAGCGCCTCCGTGCTTCCCAAGCGGCGCACTATAGCAGTGCGCCACCGGGCTGGCCCAAGGTTTCCCAAATCTTAATGCCATTAGTTTTTTGAACACAAATGCTTATACTGCCTCTGAGTACAAGCAATCCCATTATCTGTTTCCTTCATTGCTTTTAAATACCCTATTAGGTTTTGAAGTTTTATTTCATATCTCATAAGATTCGGTATTCTTCCTAGATTTTTGTATTGCCAAAATTAGTGATATTTTCTGTCTTTAGCTAAGTCATTGAGGAAAATGTTGAAGACCGTATTCCTGACATTGAGTTCCAGCTGTAACCTAAGCTAACCCTAAATGCAGCATTAAAACTGTTTAGAAAGCCAAGAGACAATGTTTAAAGGTAATATGGTGTCATAAAAGAATATGACTTGGACCTGGACAGTCCTAGGTTGATATCCTAGCTTTACTGTTTATTGTTCGTGTGATCTTTAGCAGTTATTAACTTCCCTAAACCTGTTTCCTCATCTGTGTGTAGCAGGGAATCCTAGCTAACTGGATTGCTGTTAACAGGATAAGTAGGATTGCCCACCCCTGTGGGCATTTATTTGCATAGTTTTGTAATTTTTTTTTTTCTGGCAGTGTTTTGTAATCTGAGAGAAAGAATGAAAAAGACAGATGGTGGAATTACTTGTATTCAGAAGTGACGTGATATGATAGAAGGAACACTGGGCATTCCTTGCTCTCAACAAGTAGCTGTATGGCTGTGGAAATGTCTATTTACCTTTTTTAACCTCTCTTTTCTAATCCATAAATGAAAGGATTGGACTACATCATTCTAAATGCTAAAGATTTGAAGTGAAGGGGCCTTTTCCCATGTGTTATTTAATCCCTAAATATGTTAGAAACTCAGTGCTTTATGCAGATTATTTAATTTTACCAACAACTGTAAAATATTAATGTTTAAATATTATTAATATCTTTAGAGATAATGAAAATGAGTTACTTAGCACAATGTTTAGCACATTGGAGGCACTCAAACATAACATGAATGACTACATAAAAGAACATATCAATTAAGTATGTCATCTGATTAGGCCATGGAAATACAGTAGAGTAAGAAGAAATGAACAAAAGCAATATGTACTGTACTAATAGATCCAGAAGTAAAGGCCAGAAATATCTGGAGGTTTTAATTGTAGTAAAGCCATTCACTAGGAGTTTTACTCATAAATATCACTTCTTTAATTTTTTTTATAAAACAGGTTTTGTAACACATATAAGACTCTTTAGAATATTAGAGATGGAAAAGAACACAGAGATTAATTTGTTAAAATCTCTCACTGTACAGATGAGAAAACTTAAACTTAGGGAAGTAAAATTACCTATGCTCATTCTAGACACCAGCAGAACTAGGACTGTGTTGGGAAAATAGAATAATTTCATTGGGCTTCACTCACCCTGGGGCCGGTTGGGGGTAGTTCAGTAAACAAATTGTGTGTGTGTGTGTGGGTGGGTGGGTGGGTGGAGTTGGTGCACATGCATGGTGCTGAGGCCTTTGCTGGCAACTGCCTCAGGCAGACACCACTCAGTGTGGCCATGCTTTCCAACCTACAGCTTCCAAGGACCTTTTGGCTGGTTACCTAGCTCATAGACCCGTGTGTAAGGGGTCTGGTGACCCAGCGTGGCGTGCGAAGGGTTTGTGACCCAATCTGTGAATGGGCTTGAGGGGTCTGTGAGCCCCAGACCCAGCCCTAGTTTGACAATTGGCCCAGCTGGCAGGATTACGGGCAGGTAAAAGTAGCTGGACAATTGGCATAGTCATGTAGCTTTACAGACTGCAATCCAGTTTCTAAACACTTGGAATTTGCCTGGTGTGAAGTATTTTCCCTGAAGTTTCACAGGAGATGGTACTCTTGTTTCTCAAAATGCAGTAAAATTTCCTCTGTCTTCAAATATTGGTGATAAACATACTTGACACCTTTGACCCCTTTTGAAAGACAAGGGAAGTGGAACATAAGGAGGAGGTCAAGAATATTTCACAAGCAAATAGTTTCTTTTTCTGAATTGTAATATCCATGATAGTACACTGACTTTATATGTAAAACACTATGGTGTTTAGACATTTATCAAACTTCGTGTCAATCTAACAGAAGCATCTGTGACATGCACACACACGTGCACACACACACTCACACACTCCCACTCTACATCTTGGGTTGACTTGTTTTTAAAGTAGTTCTTTAAAAAAATAAAATAAAGTAGTTCTTTAAGAAATACAATAGTAAAGTAACACAGTGTCTTTTGCTAATAACATATTGGCTGCAATACTAAAAGCAAAGGAAGTTGCCCTGGAGAGCACATTTCTTTGTAAGGATAACAAAAATATTCAGGGCACCAGTGTTTTCAAGTTGAATTTCCTTGTTGAAATTCACTTCACAGTCAAAATAAAAATGAGAAAGAAGGACTTAATGTTTAATAAAGTAATAAAATTGTTGTTGGAAAATAATCAGTGATAGAAGTATTCCAAATAATTACAAGTATATAAAAAGGCAGAAATACTAGAGTACTGAATTTATTTTTAATTCTTAACTGGTTGTGCTCTTGAATCTCTCATTCTCTTATCAGTAAAACAAGCCCTAAACCTGAAATTGTGCTGGGGAAAAATACAAAGTAACTCTTGGCAAGCAATATCACTGGTATGTGTGTTAAAGCCTTTTTGTACATTTTAAAAATCAAAGTTTTCTGATTAAATTGCTTTCTACAAGTTTTGTTCTGCTCTTCAAATTCTTTTAATTCTGAAGAACTCTATCAGAATGGTTTTAATGTGACAGAAGCCATTTCAGTTGCTAAAAATAGTGCTGACATTTAAATTTCAAGCAGCAACTAGCACTAGATAGAAGAGTGGCTTTCAGACGATTTAGACTGCAACATAGAGTAAGCAGAATACATTGTGATCCAGTACACATGAACATATGTAAAACTGAATGAAAAATTTCACGAAATAATACTATTACTGTGAGTGATGTGCTCTGATATTTTATTCTATTTTATTTCATTATAAAAGGTACTGGTTATAACCAACTAAGTTGATTTCTAGCCCCCTAACAGAACACGACTATAGTTTGAACAGCACAGAGCAAGAGGTTTTTATTGGAAGAGTAATGTTTACTCTCTTCTTCAATACAGAATGGAAATTTACTCCATCCAATTACAAAAAAAAAATACTCATTTTGGTTTGATACTGTCATGTTAACAAGTTTTTACTAATAAAATTAAAACTTCCTAGCATTGCCAGAAAAGGATTTTACTCTCTGGCTGCACATTTTACTAACATTTTCCCTTATCTATAATTTTATTTCTCTATGGTCAATAAATATGGTATATAATTTATATTAGGCTATATCTCTATATAGATATATATGAAATCATTTACAAAATGTCTTCAAAACATATATGGATTGTGCCTGTGTGGATGATTGTGTTCTCAACTGTGATAGGAAGGAGAATAAAAGTGTGGAAGGAATGTTAAATCTGAAGTTGGGATCCTTGGGTCCTAATTTTAGACCTGCAACATAAGATTGATCCAGTTTTTTTGACTTCTCTAATCTCAGTTTCCATTCTGTAAATGAGGGGATTGATTTAGAACATTTCAAGATAGTGTTTAATTCTAAAGTTTATTGATTCCGAGCATATGGTTGTTTACTTAATTTAAAGCAAAGAAAGTGTTTTATTATGCCATTAACATGGTACTAGCAGGTTGTACTTTGCAAAATAACTTGTTCTTTGCTTATTTTTATTACTATATCTAAATTATTAATACCTTTTTACTGTACTAACAAAAGAACACTTAAGTAAACATCAGAGTATGGAATTGTACAAATAGCATAGTCTAATACATCTGATAACTGTGATCATTAACCATAATTGATACATTTATAATATATGCATCTGAAAACATGTTAATTCTCCTCTGTAGCTATAAATTTAATGTGTAGTACTTCAACGCAGAGTTCAGAGTTTTGAATTTTTAAAAGTTTGTAATAGGTTTTGATGAGTTTGGGAGGAAACTTACTGTAATTAATCACATGTTATGTTCACATCTCTTTCTATACCAGGGACTTCAAAAAGTTAGTGGAAAATGGAATTAAAAGATAATACAGATTATTTAATGAACTTTTTGAAGACCCCATGTATACTAGAAGTAAAGGACATATTTCTTAAATAAATGTGGTCCATATTCACATTTGACTTTATGTTCTAAAATAGGCACTGAGCTTGGAGTGCTATAGGGCTTAGGAGAGACCCTTGTCCAGGAGGCCTAGAACCTGAAGCAAATCAGCTATGTTGTAGAATCTTCATTAGCTCCAATGTTTTACATAGGTAGGATTAAGGTAAAAAAAAGGATGTTATAAATTGAGTTTAAAAATTAAGCTTGAGGGGCCCGGCCCGGTGGCGCACTGGATAAGTGCGCCGCTTGGGAAGCGCGGCGGTGCTCCCGCCCGAGGGTTCGGATCCCACATACAGACCGGTTCCCGCTCACTGGCTGAGCGAGGCGCGGGAGCGACACCGAGGGTTGCAATCCCGTTGCCGGTCCCCGGTCCGGTACGGGGGCAACACTGAGGGTTGCGATCCGTTGCTGGACACGGAAAAAGACAAAAGACAAAAGACAAAAAAAAAATTAAGCTTGAGGATGGAAATATATGTGGAAATTGGTAAATATTAATTCCTGATTTTTCAAGGTAAGGTGGGAAAGAAGAAAAGATTATTTCAAGTTGATTGTATTTAAGTGCATTTTCCATTATTTCAGCTGATAGAGGAATTACCTTTCCTTGGTTAAATGACTTCCAGATGCCTAATTTCTTTCTTCTTCGTTTTTTAAATCCTTTTATTATCGTTTTTTGACAAATGGCCCCAGGGATAGGAGACCAGGGGAAGGGGCAGGAGGAGGAGCAAGGTCCCAGCCCTACAACCCCTCCCCACATGCTCCCCCTTATACATTTGTAATCTGTGTACAAGCCCCAGGGGTGAGGGCCAAGGGGAACTCCCTCCAGTGGGAGCAACACAGCCTCCTTGTTCCCTTGTGACCCAGGTTCCTCTGCCGATCTCCTGAAGGTGGTGGCCCTGTCCTCTCCCAAGGCTCCAGCATCCAGCGCAGGGCAAATGGTGGGGGGCCTGCTGGTAGAGGTCAAAGCTCTGGATGAGGAAGATTCCACTGTAGGTGAAAGGTGGGGCGTTGGGACAGGAACTGAGGCCAGAGAAAGAGCTTCCAGCTGGGGGAGTATTTGATGACCCTGGTGCCCCAAGGTTGCTGCTCAGTTTTTGATAATCCTGGAATGGCTTTAGTTCTACTGGGTGCAGCTCTGCTTGCCCCAAGCTGGTGGGGAAAGGCCTGGCAGATGAAGGCAGTACCCGAGTAACACGAAGGAGGAGGCCACACAGCCAGGCTGGGAGGCTGCAAGCAGGGCGCACAGGTAACAGAGAAAGGGGCTTGGGGCAGGAGGCAGCATTGGCGACAGGGAGCCAAAGTTCACCACAGGTAGCTGGGCATCTACCACAGGTAGAAGCATCTGCTGGGCAAGGGCTCCTGAAAGGAGGAAACTGCTTTTGCCACCAAGCTGCAGAGGAGTAGAATAGAAATCTGAAAGGGTTGGCAAATCCTGGTGTACCTGAAGCAAGGATGGGTTGGGCAAAGGGCTGGGCAGAAAGCTGGAGAGGAGAGGAAGGAAGGTGGAGGGTGGAGAACAACTCCAGGCAGCAACTTCCCCAGCTCTGTCACTTGCATTGCTGAGAAATCCAGAAACTGACCCTTGAAAGCTATGCCAAAGAGCAGTGTTAAGGGAGGGACTGGGCCCAGGAATAGGTGTAGGGGCTGTGATCTGTAAGGATTCAGTGAGGGTATCCCAGGGAGGAAGCCTCCATTGTTGGGATATAATTGAGAGTCTGTGGCTTCCCCAGAGACCTGAGAACTAAGAAGCCCAGGACTGCCATAGAAGACTTCAGGCTATAGGGGCTGACCTGAGGAGCTGGTCTCTGGGCCACAGCACCCGGAACCCGGGTTTTTGGACTGTGGCTCATCTGAGGCAGAATCACTGGGGAGTAGCTCTTAGTCTTAAGATATAGGGATGGCTTCAGTGACTGCTGTCATCAGCTCCTTCTCAGCTTTTAAACTGTCTCTTACCACTAAGAGTCCTTGTCGCTAGTGCCAAACTGGACTGGGGTGCCAGGTCGATGGAATGGCCAGAGGAGCCAGGCTCTGGGCCTTGGTCTGTATGCTGTGATCATTCTGTGCCACTGGGGTAAGGGGGCAGAGGCCACTCCTGGGGCAGCTTCTTTCTGTCCCCATTGTTGCAGCGGAGGTAGCCATCTCCTAGGAGGTTCAGAGCCAGGTGGACCCTCACCAGAACTTGGGGAGTCCCTTTGCTGCCCCCTTGAGTCCTCTATCAGGGGAACTTCACTGACTGCAAGGACCTGGTAACACCTGAGAATCCCCACTCAGGTCTAGATACTGTCAGACTGACTCATTTCTGTGTTGGCCACATCCTCAAAAGGACTCGGGGGCTCCATCCAGGGTTCCAGTGAGCCGGGCCAGTAACTCTTTCGACTAGTGGCAGTATGTAGATGATTCCAAATGTGAGGGGTCAGGGCCTCTGTGCCTGCATCTCTGCATTCTCCCTGAGGCCCTGGGCCCTCAGACTTAGGGCTCAAGAATCCAGAACTATGAGAAGGCAGCAAAGATTCCTCCTGTATCAGCTCTGGTTTTCTGGGAGGCCACTCCCACCACCTGGGGGGTAAAAGGTTAACCCTGGCAGAGTTTGGGGGAGTATTGACTCTGGCTCCTTGAAGCGGGGGTCAGTACTAAGGCAGTTGTTCGCCTCCTGGGGGTCATATTGGGTCAGATGCCTAATTTCTCTAAGCAAGGTAGAAATTCCCCAGAGCAAAGGAGTTAGGCATGATTGTTTTTATTCAGTATACTCTATAGATTATTTTGCCAAAGAATTAGAATCTAATTGCAATATTTTTTTTTTATCTGAAACATTCCAAACAGGTGTTTGAATGAAAAGCCATTTTAGTTATTAAAAAAAACAGTAAAAAGGCAGTACTTTGTTGGCATCAATCCCACGGGAACTCCCTGCTGATTATGTAATGTATTTCCTGTAGAGATAGGCTATATTGATTGAGGAAAGTATCCCACATATTGTTTTTTCTTTTTCTTTCTTTTTTTTTTTTAATTCTCAAGTGACGTACAAAATGTGAATGCTCACAAGAAATAAGACCATTTTAGTAATCTCCTAAAAAGGCTATCTTAGGGCCGGCCCGGTGGCACACTGCTACAGTGCACCGCTTGGGAGTGTGGCGGCGCTCCCGCCGAGGGTTCGGATCCCACATACAGACCGGCCACTCACTGGCTGAGCGAGGTGCGGGTGCAACACCGAGGGTTGCGATCCCGTTGCCGGTCCTGGTCCGGTACGGGCGCGACACTGAGGGTTGCGATCCGTTGCCAGTCATGAAAAAAGACAAAAAGGAGATAAATAAATAAATAAATAAATAAAAAATAAAAAGGCTATCTTAACGGCGTTTGAGTCTGGAGAATAGAGTGAATACTAATGCTTATTCTAAAAAGTAGACTACTTTAGTGTTTCTGATTATGTATATGTTTACCATACTCATTGCTCGAACATACATTAGGTCCAAATCAGGGCTAAATATATTCATCCCAAAGTAATCTCAGTGTCACCTCTTATCTAACTTAGTTCTAAATGCCTTTTTGTTTTTACTGTGTGATCTTAATAATTTTTATTTTATTAATAATAATAGCTAACATTTATTGAGCTCTTAACATGTATAAGGTAGTGTACTTTATAATGCATTATTTTTAAGATAGTAATTTTGTCCCAGTAATTCAGACTTGTTTATTTAACAAATATTTATTGTTTTTAGTATGTACCAGGCACAAAGGATACAGCAGCTAGTAAAAAAGGTGAAGTGATCTCACTTATATGTGGAATCTAAAAAAGTTGAACTCATAGAAGTAGAGAGTAGAATGGTGATTACCTGGGGCTAGCAGGGTGGAAGACTGGGAAGATGTTGATCAAAGGATTCAAAATTTCTGTTACATAAAAGGAATAAGTTCAAGATACCTATTGTAAAAACCTCTATTTTGAAAACCTCTAAGAACAGATTTTAAGTGTTCTTATCACAAAAAATGTCAAATATGTAAGGTAATGCATATATCCGTGGAGCCATTCCACAATGCATACATGTTTCAAAACATGTTGTACACAATCAGTATATACAATTTTTATTTGTCAATTAAAAAATAAAACAAAATGAATAAAGAAGGCAAAGTCCCAGCCCTCAGAGAGCATTCATTCTGTGGGAGAAATAAACAATAACGGAATAAGTATACGTATTACATGTGGCAGCCATAGGAGTGCTCTTTGCAGACCACCAACAACATAACTGACAAAGGGTCTTGGTTCTATCGCACTCTCCACTCCATCAGTGCATTCATGCTGAGGCTGCCTTCCACAAGCTGCTACCAGCCAATGCCTGATGGTGGCAATGACACTAAGGCAGACTTTTTCTGGGAGACACAGAACCCCACCAGCAATGGGTGACTTTGGCTCAAGGACTCCCCAGCAGGCTTACTGAATTTTCCTGGGATTGTGTGGCAGTCTCTAACACTTCCATGCACTTCCGTTTGAGGTCTGCTAGCTCTCCCAGCCTTTCTTGACTACATCCGCATTTTCTCTCACACAGGCATTTCTCCAATAAAATTCTTGCACATTTAATCCCATCTTGGCATGTGTTTCTCAGAGGATCTGGACTAACATATTATGTTAAGGAATAAGTTTGTAAAGAAAAATAAAAGCACAATAAGGGGTTATAAGTATGCTCTCTTAAGGGTTTTCAGGAAAGGTCTCAGAAGGAGGTGACATTTGAATCATATAAATAGTTGGAGAAAACTGTTTTACAGAGTGAAATAAATTGCTTGAGATTATATCACTGATTTGTGGTAGGTCTGTGTGTAAATTTTTCACTTCAAAGCTGGCACCTTTGAGTACAACTGCTTTTATATATTATTTGTGAGTGATCATAAAATGTAATGCGAGTATCTATTTGGGTGACAATCCAGAACAAACAATTGCGTATATGTAGAACAAAACTACTTCAAAAGGGGTGAGGAAAAGGCTTCAGAAAACATAAAATGACACAATTAACTTTTTTGCACAGCGGAGATTGTATTTCCTTTCTGCCCGCTTCATTCAGGCATTCATTCCTTTTTTCCCACTGCTCTTTATATTTGTTTTGCTAGTGATGCAGCTTCTATGCTAATCCTGCAATCAGCAATTTTAAAATAGATAATGACATTGAATTTATCTTTTTTCTTTCTGACTTTTTTCCGTTCCTATTTCCTGAAATGTGTCCACTGCCCAAGTTGTCATTGAAATGTGTTTCAAAATATTATACATTACAGAATAATAAGCACATTCTTTTTTGGACCTAAACTATAACCTCTTAGAAATAGCTTTTTTTCTGTATCTGCCCATATGTACCAAATCTTCCTATTGAAATCACATTATAATAACGCAGAGGAAGTTCATATCCTGTGTCGAAATCTAGCTCCTGTGTTTAAGGAATTCAAATAGGGACACACACTTTTTTCTTTTTTTTTTTTAGTTCCCCTCCCCTCTGCCTCCTACACACACTTTTATTTAATTTAGCAGCATTTCAATTTAAGCCATTGGAATTTGTATTCAATTTTACCTTTTTTCTTAGATCTAGAAAATTTAACGTTTTAAAGACGCTACAGGTTTTTTAAGAATTCTTTGATATATTTGCAAAGTGCTTTGATCAGTTATTTTGAAATGGATACCCCTTGCTTGTTCTTTTGGCAAAAGCCTGGCACTCTTCCACCTTTCACAGAAAGTGAACTGCCCTTCTTCCTACAGAATAGAGCATGTGGAGGGCGAAAATACTTTTCATAAGAAAAGGGGCATTCAAAGAAATACTTTCCTAAGCATAATAAAGAGCAGTTGTGGCTGAAAAACTGTGATGATGTCATGTAAGTTTTATCTTGCATAAGCAGAGGAGATTCCAGAATTAATAAGTGTGCTGATACAACTGTGCCCTGAGTTGGAAAGTTCAGGATGTTCTTTTCATACTCATGACTGGATGTTCTGCTCCGTATTAGCAAGAATAATTGACTCCCTCCATTTCCAAGCTGCTAAAACATTTATAAATGGGTTTATTTAGAAAATGTAAAATATTAAATGGGTGCAATAAATGGTTGTTTTTACTTAAAATTGTTTACATTTGGCTTGATTTTGTACTAGCAAATAAATAGTTACTTTTAATTGTCAAGTTCTTTCCAATATTGAGTTAAGAGACGGAAAATAATTTGAAAAATGATTAAAGGAAGTAGCGAGGTAGCAGCCAAGGATGTTTTTTTTAACCATAGCCCTATTTATTAATGTAGGTCATTATTATCCAGAGGACAGTTGGCCAGCTGATCATCAATCCTGCCAATGAGGTAAGAGGAAATTGGCTTGAATAAAATAGATATAATTTCATGACCTGGAAGTCTTGTAAACAGTATAATGGAAATTGAGTTTCCTCTGAAGTTTTGAAAAGTAGAAAATATTTTCATTTTAAGGAATGGTTTTGGTATGTTGTTACAGTAGATGATTTTTTTCAGCCTAATGGATATTAGTGTCAAGCATTTCTTTCCTCTTTGTTTCCTCTTCTTTCCCTCTCTTTCTCCTTCTAGGGAAAAGAAAAGGAAGATTACATAGATCAAAAGTATGTTCAATGCTGAGCAGAAATGAGCAGGTTTGATCAGAGTACACGTTTATGTTTCTCTAATTTCAAAATTAAACTTGTGCATATTGCTTGTTTCATTTAGTTCACTTTCAACACAGTCTGAGAGTTCAGCTTTTATGATTATGAGTTCCTGTATGACTTTAAATATTGACTCTAAAATTATTCAATTTATAGCTGTATTTACCCAAACTTAAGATAATGGAGATTGTTCATTATTTTTACTATACGTAATAAAGTAGTTTAAGGCTGAATTTTATTCTGAAAGAGGTTATGAACCATGAGTTCTTAGAGCATATAGTTCAGAGCCACACTTACCAAGTTCCTCCCCTTGTGAGCTAGGCTTATTTCAGGTCATGTTCTCTGCGGCTCAGTTTTGTTATATAAAATTGAGATTATTTATAATGCCTTCCTCACAGGATAATTATAAAAATAAATTAATATGAAATATATATATGCAGGTATGTAATTGCCTTTATAAAGCAATGAGTATAGTGCTTGACATTTATTAGTGCATCAACAAATGTTATTCTCATTTTTTTACTTTTAATGTTCTTTCTCCTTTTTTCCATATTTCATGTATGCAAATGCACGTGGAAAAATGCCAGTCTTTTTGCTGTTCTGAAGAGACTATCATATTTCTTCTGACTTTGAAAGACTTAGCTGTTTTTCAGGTCAATGGAAAACTCATTTAAAATTCTTTTTGAATTCTGAATGGTGTAGCAATGAGAGTGAAATTTTGGCATTTCTAAAGGTGTCATCTGAGCTAGGTTCAATAGACACTTCCAGGAAAGAAAGGAATACTATAGTGAACAGAGGATTATTTCTTCATTTCTACCCAGTCTTGGAAGAAGCCACTTAAGATTCTCCCTTTTAAAATATTCTTTTATGATACTGGAAGCTCTGTTCCACTTGTATAGCTAATATACTTAATTGCTGAACCCCCTTTCAGTGGTTGCAGAATGGTGACACTAATCATATAGTTTAACTCTTAAGACATGGTCGAAATAATGCATTAAAATTGTTATTTCATTAAAAATAGTGACTCATTTTATGATGCTAATAAAGAACTAAACCATTTCATCAGAATCCGTAAAGAATATGACTAATTTTTATTTTTTAAAGATTAAAATGAACAAAAAAACGCATGATGGAAGCCTCTTAAATAGAGTTTATCACAGATGCCAACATTATTTTAAAACAGGTAAACACCAAAACCTATAAATAAAACTAAGATATCTTAAAGATGTATCTTAAATTATACAAATTATCTGCAATGGTCACATGTGTAAATACAATACTTTGACATTGTTACTTTCTAGGGGTCTTATTTTTCATAACGAATTTTTAAAAAATTTCTCCACCTATGAGTCTAGGGGATGATTAAAACCACCACCAGTTCCCACACTACATACACAGAATCTTTCATAAATATGTAATGTTACTACTTGGCATTTTCATTACTATACTCTCTCCTTTTTATCTCCTAAACTTAAACTGGTAGACAGTTTTCTATGAATGAGACATTTCTTCTCCACTATAAACATCTATCACAGATCTCTTAACTGAATTGAAATGGGAGGAATTGATATTGATTTCTTACGAGTTTCATGTTATATACTTCCTCAATCGTATTTTAAGATATATCTATAAATTTGTATTAGTTTAATTTGAGTCTTTTATATCATATATTACATATATCATGACAGATGTGTGCTACATTGCTTTCAGATCCGTTTGTGCTCTTCTAATTCTCATTTTTGTTTGTGTTTTATCGCATGTACTCCCTAGTACTTGAGGATTTGAACAAAACTTAAAGATTCAGCAAAGAAAGTTGCCAATTCAAATTATACATTCTCCCTCTCTCACATACGTATATTATTTATACATATATTAATGTGCATTTTATTTGTTCTTACACTTCTAAAAACACTTACATAAAGTTGAACCTAATCGATGCAAAGCCCTGGGGTTTGTGGAACTTAAATTCTAAGCACAGGGCCGGCCCGGTGGCGCATGCTACAGTGCGCCGCTTGGGAGCGGGGCAGCGCTCCCGCCGAGGGTTCAGATCCCACATACAGGCCGGTTCCCGCTCACTGGCTGAGCGAGGGGCGGGCGCAGCACCGAGGGTTGCGATCCCGTTGCCGGTCCTGGTCCGGTGCGGGCACGACACTGAGGGTTACGGTCCGTTGCCGGACACGAAAAAAGACAAAAAGGAAAAAAAAAAATTCTAAGCACAGCTTGGTCATTAAAACCATAGTAGTAGGACATTCCTTGAGTTATTGTCTCAGTCTCCTTGAATTAATACCAAACAAATATGCTAATCTAATTAAACTCTGGAGAATGCCATTCAGAATAATTACCCAATGATTCAAAGCACGTTCAAAAGTACAAATCACTTTAGAATTCTAAGAATGACTAATGAAAAGGCTTCATCTGGACATACTATTTCATCATGGTCACCAGAAAGGAGTCACCCAACCCTTTTCTCCATCAATAACATCTGTACATACTCTTCCATAGTTTTCATTCCTTAGATAAAACTTTGAATAAGTCTACATATTTGCACTGTATTTTGATTCTAGATTTCACTTGAAAAACTTATTCTGGAATAAATTAAATGAAACAAAGATAAAACTTTTGTTGTCTGTTACTCTTCCATCTGAACTTTTGCCATGATAAGGCTGGATTGTTTAAACCATGTGAAAACAATATTGTGAATAAAGACAAGTGAGTTAAGGTTTTTTAAAATAAGATTTTTAATTGTTTATTAGCATTTGATCTGAGAATGAAATGAAATGCTATAAATGGAAAATTGCTAAGTTGCTGTTAAATGATTGCTACTAATAATGAATGTAAGTGGCTTTGCAAGTAAGTAGAGTAATAAAACAGCAACTTTTATATTCAGAGGTTTCTGTGGCACATACAACTTTCTTTTCATAGGTCTTCTGATTCTGGTACAGTGGTATCCTCTGTAGGTTCAGTTGTTATCACTATAGGAATATTCTCAGATATCCATCCCTTAGGAGTCCTATTAAAGGACCGTCTGCCAGAAAGAGGATTGGCAAAGGCCATGAACCTGGGATCTGTTAACAGTAGTAGCTCAAAATCTGGAACTTTGAATTTAACCATTTTTGATGCTTTTTCAAAACCTCCAAATGGGGTGGCAACTCTGTGGGAAATGAAAAAGAAATATTTATTAATATTCAAATTTATTGGCCAGAAAATAGAAAACAATTTAATACATAATTTTATGGGCATGTTTAATTCATGATTTTATGGGCACATTTATATCCTAAGTATGGTTTTCAGTTTACCTCTGAGGCAAGTATTTCCATTTAAGGACCATGCTTTTATTATAAAAACAGATATTGGCATCAAATTAGTATAAATACCCTTTGTATGTACTCTTAGTTTTGTACGAAACTAATCTATTCCCTGTACCCTGAGCTCATCACAAATGTTTCTAGCCTCTGTGCCTTTGCTAACAATGTTCCCCCTATTTAAGATATTTCTGGGGCCGGCCCGGTGGCGCACTGGAGAGTGTGCCGCTTGGGAGTGTGGCGGTGCTCCCGCCGAGGGTTCGGATCCCATGTGGAGACCGGTTCCCGCTCACTGGCTGAGCGCGGTGCGGACGCGACACCAAGGGTTGCGATCCCGTTGCTGGTCCCCGGTGCAGGTGCAACACCGAGGGTTGCGATCCCATTACCAGTCAGTAAAAAAGACAAAAAGGAAAAAAAAAAAGATATTTCTGGGCTGGCCAGTTGCTCAGTTGGTTAGTGTGCTACCTTGTAACATCAAGGTCAAGGGTTTAGATACCAGCCAGCTGCCAAAAAACAAGAAATGATGTTTCCTCCCTACCTTCTCTCTACTTGTATATGTCCTGTGATCTTTTAGTTCTGACTTCCCTCTAACTATCCCAGCCCACACTCCCTTAGCCAAATTCCTGTAGCATCAATTGTCTTATGCTATGATACGGTACTTTGTATTATCAGCTTCTCTTTAAGAATATAGTTTGGTTTGAGTTATCTGTGAATTTTAAACTCTTCTAAGGCAAGAAGTATGTCTTTTGCATCTTTGTATCTCCACCTCAAAAACCTCAAAATCCTTCCAATTGTTTTCTGAATATAGTCCAACTTCCTTAAATTGGCATTCAAGAGCCCACATAATTTTCTAGCTTTGTTTGATTTAGGCATTAATTAATTTATTCATTCAGTGCCAGGCACAGTTCTAAGTGAACAGAATAAAATCTCAGCTCTTATATTCTAGTGAAGGAGATAGAAAATAAACATAAACATATAGAAAAACATCAAGTAGTGATAGAAGTTATGCAGAAAGTTAAAATAGGGTGATGTAATGGTGAATAACTGAATGACTCAATAGTTACTTTAGACTTAATCATCAGGGAAGACTTCTCTCAAGAAGTGACAAATAAACTGCCATCTGAAGGTCAAAAGTTAGCCATGTACAGTATAGCTAAAGCACATCAGCATTTCCTGTAGAGGAAATAGCTAATGCAAGGATCCTAAGGCAGAAGTTGGCATGTTCAGGAAAAGACAGAAGGTCTATGTTTCCAGATTTTTAGGTGAGGGTGGGTTACAGGGAAGAGGAGACAGAAAGGTAGATTGTCTGGGGTTTTGTCCAAGTAAGGAATATGGATTTCCTTCTAAGTGTGAAGGGAAACCATTGCAAGGTATTAAGCAGGGGAGTGAATAATCTGAATAAATTTTATAAGGATCATTCTGACTTCTTTTGCTGTGTAAAGAGATTGTAAGAGGACAAGAGTGGAAGGCGAAAAGAGTACAGCAATTCAAGCAAGAAATGATGGCTTGGATTCCAGACGTTTTCTGTGAAGATCGAAAGAACTGGGTGATCTCATGGTGTGTTTCAGAGGTACAGTCAATTGAATTTGCTGATAAATTTGATAAAAATTGTGAGGGAAACAGAGATCAAGGATAATTCCTGGGTTTAGACTTTTAGCAACTGGCTAGTGGAAGACCAAGAAAACAGATTTGGTGCCTGGGTAGAAAACATAATTTAGACATCCCAGTGGAGATCATTCATTCAGGTTTTGCCCTATTCTCTTTCAGGCACCCGTTGTTCCAGGACATTGAATAACTGCTTGCTCTTCCCATTTTATGCTCTACTACCTCATTGCCTTTACTTATACTCTCTCTCTCTCTCTCTCTCTCTCTCTCGCTCTCTCTCTCTCGCTCTCTCAGTATTCTGAGCTTTACTACTACATTTCTAAATCCTCTTTAAGTTCTAACTCACATTTAACTTTCTTCTTGGAGTTTTTCCCATCTCCCACAGCCAGAAGTAAGCATTCCTCCCCTAAGTTTCCATGTTTCCATGGATTCTATGAAGGTACTTAAAAAAGTTCATGGAAAAATAGAATTAAAAGATAACACAAATCTTTTCATGAACTCTTTGAAGTGCCCTTGCATTTACATCTGCCCTGTGACCTTATTTTCCATCATTCATTACATTCATGGTAAGTCTGCCTTATTTCTTACCTCCAAGAGAATTGGAATTTTCTTTGATGTGTGTTTGTAATTCATTAAAATATACTTGTATAATGCATTGTACCTGGAAGATCCTCATAAACATATGGACAACAGGAACTGGTAAGACTATATAGATTCTCCAGTATTGTGGAGATTATTTAGAAACCTGGAAGAGACCTCATTTTTTTGTAGTTCAGTCACTATCTTGAATACCTTAATTTCTGTTTGCCTTGTATTAAAGAAGTAATAAAGACATTAATATGTACAGTGTTCTACAAATTTGATTCTATTACTTTCCAGTTGCCTTTTTGTGACTAGTGAATTAAGAAAGGACTGTGTGGATGTTCCCAGCACTTCACTGCTGGAAGTGGAGTAAAAACAACAGCATTTCAAGCTTCAGGCCTTACATCCTTTACCCAACGAATTTGGTGGGAGCTAAATATGTTTGTTTTTAGCAATGATGAATGTTTAGTACAGCCTGTGAGGACTGCGGAGTTTAATTGTCACATTTTGTTTCAAAGTGTCATCAGTGGCATGAGAAGTGTTTTATGTCGCTCTAACTTACTATGTAATTTGACACTGTCCTCTTTTTAAAAATTATTATTATGCATAGTAGAGAAAGTAATTCCAAAAAACTTCTGAAAACCATATTGGGTTAGTTCTAAAACATTTGAAATTATACACATTGAGGGCCGGCCCGGTGGCGCACTGGATAGTGCGCCGCTTGGGAAGCGCGGCGGCGCTCCCGCCCAAGGGTTCAGATCCCACATACAGACTGGCCGCTCACTGGCTGAGTGAGATGCGGGAGCAACGCCGAGGGTTGCGATCCCGTTGCCGGTCCCCGGCCCGGTACGGGGGCAACACTGAGGGTTGCGATCTGTTGCCGGACACGGAAAAAGACAAAAGACAAAAAAAAAAAAAAAAGAAATTATACACATTGATTTGAAAATTTAGTAACAAACTTCTAAAACAATAGAATCTTATTTTAAATATTCACTGGATATTCTGTTCTTCAACTTTTTAAACTCTGCAGTATCTGTAGTTTCATAATAATAATACATTCCTAAAATTTAGTCTATATAAAATCAGTACCAGATTTGCTAAATTTGTAATTTTTTTGTTTGTCATTTGCCTGTATATAACATGTGGGTTTTGATCCTTTTCTTTGTGTATTGAATTCTGGATTCTTGTTTGCCTCATGTTTAATGAATATACAAGTATACTCCTAGAGATAGCCTCTATATTCCAACTTTTCAGTACTATGCCACATTTTTTCTAGTAATTTTATATGCCTTTATTACCAGACAATATCTTTGTCCATCTAAGGAAACCAAATGGTAATTATAAATATCCACTGTTTTCCCAGAATGTACTGGAAGCAAATAAGTAGAAATGAAAGGCACGGTATTTACTCTCAAGAAACTTGCAATCTATTGAGAAGATAGTAAAGTTTTATTTATTTTTCTCAGACATAATTATGTAGAAGAACTCTTCCAGAATACACAAGAAGCAGGCAATATGATAAAAAATAAAATATGTGAGAGTCAAGATAGAGAATATTCAAGCTTGCAGAGAAAGGAAACAGAAAATTAGAGTCACAATCATGAATCAAAGTTATGATGGAAGACATCCTTCCTGAGTTGAAGAAGATTTATAGAGCAAAAGGAGACTCCAAACTCTAGGCAAAGTTAAAAGAAAAGGAAAAAAAAGAAGAAAGAAAGAAATACTACCTAGGTATTCCTTGGCAGAATTTTAATGTTTTTAATATAGTGAGCCACGCATGCAGGGAGAAGGGCAGGGAATGTAGCGGAGGAACAAAAATCAGGCCAGTCAAAATCTTTTCCAAAACATTAAATACCAAGAGATAGTACAATAATGTTGAGTGGGTGTTGGGCAGAAAAGACTGTGACCAAGTAATTATTCATGAGCCAAGGGAAAAATATATATATCCTAGATATGCACAAACTCAGATTGGTGTCTCCTTCCTAAGAGAACTACTTGAAGACATATTCCCGCTAACTGATGGATAGATAATTAACTCAAGTGAAGTCATAATATAAAAAGTACTGGCAATGACAATAAAAACCACTTTAAAAATATGATCATGCAAATGAATTACCAAAGCCAGCTACTATTCTTGAAAAGAAGATTTGTCTAATTTAGAATATTTATATGACAGACAAGCAAATAGTGGTATGCAGATCAAATTAACAAGTATTGGCTGGTGGGCAGGAGACGGGGGGTGGAGTAAAGAGGTTGTATTTCTCATTCTCCCATGTATAGGTGGGAATCAGAAGTTATTGTTTTGTTCTTGAATTTAATAATTAGAGAGATTGTTTATACAGTGTATACATTTGACTGACCTAAAAAGAATGAGGGGTGGAAGTTAAAATAGGATTTCTCCCTGCCAGTTCACCACAGGTGATAAAAGTAAACAAGACAGAGTTTATAGAAAAGCACACAAAAAATAGAACAATTCTAAGAGATGGGATTCTGGAGTCAGACTAGCTGGTCTGAAATACCATACAGACCACATGATTCCCTAATCAGTATGTAGAATCTATTCATCACTCAGTGTAGATATTTAAAGAGCACCTACTATATGCCAGGTACTGTTTGAGACACTAGTATGGTGTGTGTCCTAAAATTCATGTGTTGAAACTTAGTCCCCATTGTGTTGGTATTAAGAGGAGGGTACTATGTACCAGACATTGTTTTAAGTGTTTCTCAAACTCTATTGGTATAAGAATCACATTTGGCTCTTGTTAAACTGCAAATGCTAATTCAGTCAGGGTGGACCCTGAGATTCTGCATTTCTGACCAGTTCCCAGGTGATGTCAGTGTGTTGGTCTGTGACCACACTTTGAGTACCAAAGGCTTTACATGATTGGCTCATTAAATCCTCACAACAACCTCATGAGTTGGTTCTATTTATACCCCTCTTAATAGACAGAAATGAGTTAAATGACTCGCCCAAAGTCACCCACCTTTAAAGTTGTGAAACCAAGATTTGAACCCAAGCAGCCAGACTCACTAGAATTCTATTAATATGAGACAGTTACATCTATATCATACCCCCATGAAATAATTCTTGAGGACAACTGGGCTGTCTCAGATCACTTTCTAAGAGCAGTGTTTTTAGGAATCTCAACCCACTTGGGCTGTGTCTAAATGATGTCAAACCAGGTTGTTATCACATTCATGACATGGCTAGCTGATTCAGTGTCTCACATATTGTTGTTTGATTTAGTGGCTTGGAGAGCCTATGTGACTCAAATTTGATTCAGTACAAAAGAAAACTTATTTCTGGAGTTCAAGATATCCAAGACAGTATTTTATCATTTTAGAAACTTGCCATTTTATATCAACTATGTGTTCATTTCTTGATTCATCCATTTATATATACAACAAATAACAGATTTCTTAGCATGTCTAGACACTCTGCTATGTGCTAAGGAATCAAAGACAAGAAGACTGTAGTAGATCTCAACCTTAAAGAGCTCACAAAGAGTGAAACATGAGGGGAAAAAAACATGGAATAAGCTAGTTACTCTAAGGTAAGAATGTCCTGACTGCAGAGAAGCCTAGGGTAAAAAGCACCTTAGTCTGCCCGGTGAGCAGGAAATTCTTCTCAAACTTAGAGCCTGGAAACAGGACCAGCTACATAATTTTCAGGACCAAGAGCAAAAATGAAAACACAGGGCCCCCTTATTCAAAAATTACTGAGAATTTCATGAAATTCCTGGACACATACAACATACCAAGGTTGAATCATGAAGAGCTAGAAAACCTAAATAGACCAATAACAAGTAATAAGATAAAAGCAATAATAAAATGTCTCCCAGCAAAGAAGTCCCCAGGACCAGATGGCTTCACTGCTGAATTCTACCAAACATTTAAAGAAGAACTAATACCAATTCCTCTAAAACTCTTCCAAAAAATTGAAGAGAAGGGAATACTTTCAAACTCATTCTACAAGGCCAATATTAAGCTCATACCAAAACCAGAAAAAGATACAACAAAAGAAAACTGAAGACCAATATCTCTAATGAACACAGATGCAGATCCTCAATAAAATACTAACAAACAGAATCCAACAACACATTAAAAAGATCATTAACCATGATTAAATGGAATTCATCACAGGGATACAAGATTGGTTCAACATACACAAATCAATAAACATGATACATCATATCAACAGAATGAAGAAAAAAACCCATATAATCATTTCAGTACATGCAGAAAAGTCATTTGATAAAATCCAACAACACTTCATGATAAAAACACTCAACAAATTGGATATAGAAGGAATGTACCTCAACACAATATAGGCCATATATGAAAACCCACAGCTATTATATTGAATGGACAAAAAATGGGAGGCTTTTCCTCTAAGATATGGAATAAAACAAGGATGCTCGCTTTCCCTACTCTTATGTGATATAGTACTAGAAGTTCTATTCAGAGCAAGAAAGGAGGAAGTCAAATTATCCCTATTTACAGATGATATGATCATCATACACAGAAAACCCTAAAGACTCCACTAAAAAATTACTAGAACTAATAAATGAATTCAGCATAGTGGCAGGATACAAGATCAACACAGAAAAATCAATAGCCCTCCTATCTGCCAATAATGAAATAGCTGAAGAAGGAATCAGGAAAGTAATCCCATTCACAATAGGTATCAAAAAAAAATGAAATACCTAGAAGTACATTTAACCAAGGAGGTGAAAGACCTCTACAATGAAAACTATATGACATCGTTGAAAAAAATTTAAGAGGACACAAATAAGTGGAAAGATGTTCCATGTTCTTGGCTTGGAAGAATTAACAGCTTCAAAATGTCCATATTACCCAAAGCAATCTACACATTCAACACAATCCATATCAAAATTTCAATGACATTCTACACGGATATAGAAAAAATTATCCTAAAATTTGTATGGAATCATAGAAGACCTCTTACAGCTAAAGCAATCTTGAACAAAAAGAGCAAAGTTGGAGGCATCATACTTCCTGACTTTTAAGTATACCATAAATCTATAGTAACCAAAACAGCATGGTACTGGCATAAAAATAGACAAATGGACAAATGGAACAGAATAGAAAGCCCAGAAATAAACCCACACACTTACAGCCAACTGATTTTAAACAAAGGTGCCAGGAATATTCAGTGGGGAAAGGACAGCCTCTTCAGTAAATGGTGCTGGGAAAACTAGATATCCACATGCAGAAGATTAAAACTAGACCCCCATCTCTCACCATACACAAAAACAACTCAAAATGGATTAAAGACCTAAATTTGAGACCCCAAATTATGAAACTACTAGAAAAAAAACATAGAGGAAACACTACATGAAATGGGAGTGGGCAGTGCTTTTTTGAGCAATACTACAAAGACATAGCAACTAAGAAAAAATACACAAATGGGACTACATCAAACTAAAAAGTTTCAGCACAACAAGGGACACTATCAACAAAGTGAAGAGACAATTTACACATCAGACAAGGGGCTAATATCCAGAGTATATAAGAAATTCAACAGCAAAAAACCAAGTAACCCAATTAAAAAATGGACAAAGGATCTGACCAGACATTCTCAAAAGAAGACATACAAAAGGCCAACAAACACATGAAAAAAATGCTCAAAATCACTGATCATCAGGGAAATGCAAATTAAAACCACAATGAGATATCATCTTGACTATTATCAACAAGACAGGAAATAAAAAATGCCGGTGAAAATGCAGAGAAAAGGGAACTCTCCTACATTGTTGGTGGTGATGTAAATTGGTACAGCCATTGTGGAAAACAGCATGGAGGTTCTTCTGAGAACTAAAAACAGATCTACTTTATAATCCAGCTATCCCACTACCGGGTATATACCCAAAGGAAATGAAATCAATACATCAAAAAGACACCTGCACTTCCATGCCCATGGCAATGCTGTTCACAATAGCCAAGAGATGGAATCAACCTAAATGCCCATGAGTGGATGAATGGATAAAAAGAACTGTGGTATATATACACAGTGGAATACTATTCAGCTATAAAAAGAAATATCCTATCATTTACAGCAACATGGATGGAACTGGAAACCATCATGTTAAGTGAAATAAGTCAGGCACAAAAAGATAAATACCACGTGACCCCCCTCATGTGGAATCTTAAAAAAAAGTGGTTCTCATAGAATTAGAGAGCAGAATAATGATCATCAGATTTGGGGATGGGTGGGGAGGGGAAGTGGTGGCCTACTAACAGGTACAAAACTATGCTATTTACACTAAGTGAATCATAGTGCGATATATGAATGTATTGAAACAATACACTTTACCCCATAAATATGTACAAGTAAATGTTAAAATAAAAAATAAAATTTAAAAAAAGAATTGCCTTACAGGAACAACACAGCATTAAACCTAGAATGGCCCTTTTAAACGTAGGACATAGTTTGCACACCCATTACTGGGATCTTAGGAATGAATCATTACCCATAAGATACAAGAAACTGGAGTAGAATATTTCTAGATTTAAGCTGAATTTGATCAATTAATCTTGTATTTATTAATTCCAAAATGAATTTTACTCATTTATTTATTTTTCTGAATTAAAGAAGAAATATTCCTCTGCACCAAATTCAATATTTGGGTTTGGCCTTTTGTGGATTGCTTTTTCCCTTTTTATCTAGTTCTGTTTTTGTTTTGTTTTGTTTTTCCCTTCCAATTTGTGGATCATTTTCTTCTCTTGTAAATGAAAATATTCCCTTCCGTTCCATCACCTATTTCCTACCTCCTACCACAGATCAAGTCAAAGGTTGCTGTTTGGAAAACAGTTTTCTTTTCTTTGGTACCATTGAAACTATTTGTTTGAATTTCATTGCCCTTACACACAAGTTAAAGAGAGCCCATTCACAGAGAAATTATGCATTCAAAGTGGGAGACTCCTTTAAGATTTTTAAGATCTCTGAAAATAGTTTCAAGTGTTAGTCAAAGTTAGTGAAGCAAAAATTTCCACAGAAAGATTTGAAATCTACTGAATGATAACTGTGCATCTCTATAATTCCCATAATATAAATTCTTCAAATACAAGTATAACTTAAAATGATTTTTACACTTTGTCATCTGTGTAATGAATAATAAGCCTGTTACTCTTAGATTCACAATTAATAGATGCTTTCTTTTTTATTTCATTTGATCAGTGATGGGATTGCATTTGTAGAAAGTAAGTGCCAGGCATATAATACACTCATAATAATTACTAATTATTCTATAATCTAATGGAGTAGGTAAAATGATTATATAGAAATTAAAATAAATTATGCTACTAAATAGCTTATATACATACTATTTAAAGGTACTTAATCATGTAATCATAGAATTTATTTTATGGATAAGAAAATTAAGATAGGAGAGGCTAAGTGACATACCTAAAGTTACACAGCTTTTTGAAGCAGAGCTGGGAACCTCCTTGCTCCCAGTTTACTTTTTTCACTTGTTACAGGGGTTTAATAGAGTATTATTTGAACATATTGCATAAAATTTGAATATACTCAAAAGGAGTACAAGAATACAAAGTTGTATTAAACTCTGTGCCATTTTGAAATTGTGATTAGACTTGGGACCCAATTATCATCTAGCCATTATTACTGCTGTATATTAGACTACATCTTACCCTTCTATGCTTTATTAACAATATTTAATAATTATATATGATAATGTGGGGCTACCAAATAGTATTATTTTACTCTTTGCAAGGACTTTGGGAATATCTGGAAAATGCTTATTTCTCCCTCTCTCTGTTGCTTCCATTTATTTTTGCAAAAATGAAAAAAATAGATATATCAGAATAAAATCTTAATGTAATAACATGTTGAATTACTTAATAAACAAGGGAAAATGATACTTATTACATTTTATTTTTAAAAGATATTTTATTATTCTTATCTTGTTGTCCAGAAGGTGTCAACAAACAATGTCTCTGTCTGAAAATGTGTATGTAAATATGTTTTATTTTAACACTTACCTTTAAAGAATATTTTCAGTGGATATAGAATAATAGGCTGGTAGTTATTTAATTCATTATTTTAAAGGTGTTATTCTACTATTTTCCATGATTTCAGTGGGGAAATCAACTATCTTATTTTTACTCCTTTTAAGGTAATGTGTCCTTCATTCCTGAGCTTTAACATTTTCCTGTTGTCTTTAGTTTACAATCATGTGCCTTTGTGTGGTTCACTTTGCATTTACCCTTCTTGTGTTGTGTAGTACTTCCTGCACTTTAGTCAGTTTGAAAAATTCTTGGCCATTAATTCTTCCAATATTGTTCTCTTTTATTTGCTTCTTAGACTATAATCATACACATATATTGGCATTTTTATTACTCCTCCAACTATGTCTCCTGCTGTTTTCTTGCATTTGGGTCTTTTTTTCTCTGTCTTTCATCCGGAACATTTTCTACATGAGTTTACCAATCCTCTCTTTAGCTGTGTCTAATCTGCCATTAATTTATTGAGATTTAAAAAAGCATTTCTATCATTCAGTATAACACATGTACAGAAAACCTTATGAAAATGTACATAATATATATAAAATGAGCAATCTTGGGATGACTACACATATTAAGAGTTATTCCAGAGCCCTATATATGTTTCTGCCCAATCACTTCCCCCTCTTGCCCCTAGTAGTAATATTTTGAATTTTATGGTAATATAAACCTAGAAAATATTTTTTAAAACTTAAGGACATTATGCTAAGTGAAATAAGCCAGTCACAAAAGACAAATACTGTATGATTCCACTTATTTGAGGTACTTAGAGTAGTAAAAATCATAGAGACAGAAAGCAGAATGGTGGTTGTCAAGGGCTGGGGGAAGGGTGGAATGGATAGTAATTGTTTAATTTGTATAGAGTTTCCGTTTTACAAGATAAAAAGAGTTGTGAAGATGGATGGTGGTCATGATTGCCCAACATTATGAATGTATTTAATGACACAGAAGTGTACATTTGAAAATGGTTAAGACAGTAAATTTTGTGTTGTTTATTTTACCACAATAAAAAAAACTGTAGAGATAATTTGAATTTCTGAATGGTGTCATTTTCCTTCCAGAGAGGATTTACTTTTGTCACGGCAGGCAGTTTGATTTAGGGGAAGTGGGCTTTGTTCAATCTAAGGCTGTGTTGATTGGGAGCAGCATTTAGTTTTGTGAAGGCTGACCTATTACTTGTTCACTTTACTCCGATGGTATAACCGTTTAGGGTTCCCAGCTGAAAGCTGGGAATATTCACCAGGGCTCCTCCTCCTATTTTTGGTCTTACGACTTGAAATTGCCCAAAGGTTTGCCCAGATTCTCAGCCTTATAGCTGTGGCCAATGAATTAGTAAGTGCCTCAGGGAAGAAAAATGGTACCAACTGTTGAGTTCACATTTCTAAATTTTCATCATCTCCAGGATCTTGGCCCTCAAGTACCCATTTCCTTGGTAGCTTTTCAGTGATTTTTTAAAAATTAGCTTTTCTAATTATTTTTATGAAGTTGTTCTAATATAAACTAATCTGCCATAGCTGGAAATAGAATTCCTACCTATGTGACTTTTTATAATCTTACTCATTTAGCAAGCATTTAAACCAAAGATATGATCACAGTGTTTATTTGTTAAGCAGACTTCTAAAGCAATGCTTGTAATGGACAAAGCTTTAAATTTTGTATGCCCTTGTGCATATACCTTAAGGACAGAAAGGATCTTAAAGCTACCTGTTTGGGATGTCTACATATCACCTTATGTTTCATTTCATCTGTTAATGCTATTTAATGATAATAAGGAGTCTAAGAATACACAGTCATATTGATTAAAAGTATCCCTTAACTTTTTATTTCTATGTTGATGTATACATAAAAAGGAATAAAATTTTCTCAAGTAAAGAAGATGCATTAGCAGGTTAAATTCTCTCTTTTTCTTTCTCTGTCACACACACACACACACACACACAATGTTACATTTACAAAAGCTTCAATTTAACACAGGGAGCTACATTTCCTATTGGATGGTATTTTGCCCATTAATATAGTACTCACTTAGTATTTATATGATCATTAGGCATCTCTTTATAACTGACCCCAATACACCGGGTGTGTCTGTAGAACTAGAAGCAAGCTGCTCAGCAGGTATGAGGTACTGAAGCCACAGGACACAGAAAAGTCGTACTATATCTCTTAAGTACGAATCTCAAAAATAAAGCCTGAAGTATTTCACTATTTTCCATTTTTCCTTAGTGTTTTATATTTTGTAATTTTCTACACTCTCATTTTGGAAAAACATTATATCATTGATTAGAATGGGCCTTCAACCTCTTCCCTGCCACTCCTCGACCCTCTTTAAATTCTATGGTACATCTCATTTATACAATAGGTGTTTTACTACTATAGTAGTGTGTGAAAACTAAAATTTTTACAGTACAATAATTAAAAGTACCAAAGAAGATTACTATTTAAATGCAGTCTATGTGGAATTTTTTTTTTTGTAAATAAAGATTTATTCCTTAATTTATTTATTTTTAAATTAACGGTTATTAAGTAGCCTATAAATTGAGTCTAATTTTTTTGTGGGTGTGAGATAACATGGTAGATATATTTTACTCTAAAATAAAAGCCAACTGATCAAAGAATGGATTATGAGGCCATTAAAAATATCCAAAATCTCTATGGAGATCATAAAAAATAAATAATAGGGAAAAACAGATGCCCATGTATAATCTTTACTACAGATATTTTTGGCAATATTTTGGTATCATAAGTTTTGGTTTGTTTGTGTGCTTGAATCTGGGGCTACTAAGTCTCTAAATTACCTTTAATCTGGTCTAAAGTCTGCAAAAATGTAAATTGGAATCTGGAGTTATGCAATAATTCACAAAGCCCTGAATGTGAATTATTTCTAAAATTTTTAAGCAGCACTGTCATTTGAAGCAACACATAAATTAATATCAACCTTTGAGTTAGAAATTATTATTAAAATAACATTTTTAAAGTGTTGGGGGATAATCTTGATGTTATAACAATGATAGTTTCTGAATCATTTTCTTCATTTTTATACTAAAAAGGACCAAGTTTAAAAATATTAGTAATATTGCAAAAATGAGTTCTTGCCTAGGCTTTGAAGATATCTTATATTCCTATTTAGATTCTTTTCTTAAAAGAAAATATTTTTTTCTACCAGAGGATTTAGTCCTCTGTACAATGATGGAAATATCTTGGTATGACATGCCAACAGTGTCACCCAGTATAATTGGATTACCTGTTAAAGCTCCTGTAATCAGGCAGTTCTGCCTTTCCTTCAGGCTGGAAAAGTTTAGGGTATAAAGCCTCTAAAAGCTCTGGATCACTGCTAATGGCCTGTTCCCAGGGAGACTGATAGTACTTAGGGACAGCTGTGGTGTTGAATTTTTCAGGAGGAATTTCCTTCAGTGGTCCAGAATATCCTTTGGAAAAATATAGCAAGAATAAGTAAACAGAGTGCAGGAGAGTTACTAAACTCCACCTAACATTTTACCATGTTTAATTTTTCATGCTGGTTAAACTTATGAAGAATACATCCTTTTTATGATCCCCCAGAAAACAGCAGTCTGAAAGTGTTAGACGTCTTAAAACTCCTTTAAGCTTATGGAATTTTCAAAAGAACCCACATTTTTAATGTTTAATTTTTCCAAATAATACAGTTATTTTTTCCTTGATCATCTTAGTATATACTTATTCAAGTATGTACTGTGTCTATTCTTAATGTATGAATTCTTTAAGGATAGAGATTAATTCTTCTATTCATTTTGCAATTCCATAGTGATGATTATATACCAAAAGTTCTAACTAAGTGATGAGAGTACCAAACTGTATGAACATTAACTTTTCCATAGGTCCTCTCTCTTTCCTATTTAAAAAAAAAAACTCCAAAAATTAGAAAGCGAAGGGTTGCAGTACAATGATTGAAGCTAAAAGAATATGTATGGATTCTATTGACTAGGAAAGACGTGAAGGTGGATAGGGAAATAATTAACTTTAACTGAGTACTTATTACAAGTTAGGGACTAAACTTATATCACCACACTTAATTTTCATAACAACCCTAGGCAGTAAGATTTGTGTTTCTTATTTTACAGATTGAGGAATCTGAGGCCCTAAGATATTTTTCTTTGTCACCACAGTTGTAAAATGGGAAGGGGTAGAAAGGAGACAGGGTTGAATCCAGGTCTTTCTGATTCTGAAGCTTGTTTCTTCTCCCATGTGGTTAATGCTAGATAGAACCTGCTACCTGCTTTTCTGCCATGACTTTTGGTTGAAAGCTACTGGCAAACTTTATTACAATAGTTCATTTCAGAATTCTAAGTATTTTTAATTGTGTCTAACTGATCTACTTCAATGTTATTTTACCAGGTCTATCAATAGTTTTTCTCTTTGTGTACAATAAGAACGCTCTAATGAATCTAAGCTCAACAATAACTAACACTCAACTTATTTTTAAATAAGATTTAATATTATACAGTTGCTTTACTTACATATTTTCAAAAATAGTATTACCTTTGAGAAGAATTCTAGGAATAATTTTGCTAAATTTACTGTTTATTTTTAATATGACAGATATCTCTAATGTCAACATTATTTAAAATTTAAAAATCTACTTTATGCATTACTCTTCAGGAAATACTTGAATTTTCAAAGACACTTGCTGTAAGTTATTTTGACAAGTTATTGTCGAAATAGATAATATAATTTTTGAAGGATTTTATATTTCAATATCTAACAACATTTCTAAGTAATATAGTCTGGCTGGATAAGGATTTGCTTCTCTTTTAAGATAATAAACAGATATACACTCTAAAGAGACTGCATTTAAAATCCTTTGAGAGAGCAGAGAATAATGAAAGCAATCTCTACAAGGTCACCTCACTGAAGCATTCGTAAATTTGGTACAAGACCTGGGTTTAATTCTTCATCAAGTGTCATAAGCATTCATACCTTCAGTTTCTTAATTTGTAAAACAAGGATTGCAATTAATATGTTATGAAGTTATTGTGAAATTAAAGACAATATATCACAGTATTTCATCAATTGTACAGTCCCCATAAAATCAAATTTTAATATAATTACCAATGACTAATTTTCAGTATAACAGGTGATTGCCAAAAAACACGATGGACATCTGAAGGAACATATGGCTACTATAATTGTTTTATGTAATTTCTTTGGGTCTAAATTTTTACATTTTTCTTGCACTTATCCACAAAACAGATATTTAATGAGAAAAGCTATTTCATTTAAACACCGCTTAATAAGGCTTCAAATGACTTGAGTCATATCTTTAAGCACACAGCAATTTTATTTACAATTTTTTTTATTTAAGGAGATTAGTTACCTGGAGCAATGTTGTCTGGATTCGGAGGGCTTCGTGGATCCGGGGTGTTCGGAGGAGTCAACGGGGCTTGCTGTGAACCACCCTCTAAGTTGCTTTCATCCAGTTTCCCATTCTGCATAGCAATATTGTGCTGTATTTGATCAAAAGTAAACTCTGCTGAAAACTCAAAAATGCAAGTACACTAATAGGGGTGTATATTGCAAGACTCCATCTGTATTATTTAGAATTTAAATACAATGCCATTTCACTGTTTCACGGGCCTCAGTAATTTACATGGTAATATGGTTGAGCAGTTGAATGAGAAATTTTACTGATAGCAAGCTAAGATCTGTTTTATGATAACAATCCACTTAATAATAACTAAAGCTTAGATTAATTGAGCCTTACTGTGTGCCAGGCACTGTGTCTACTGCTTCATATCAATTATTTAATTTTCTGTTCACAACATCCCTATGAGATAAAAGTATTTAATTTTAAAATTTTTCCGAGTCTAATAATGCAGAGCATATTGGCCAAAGATGTGGCTCAGTAATTCTTACATTACCATTGTATTTTATAGTTGGGCTTTAATTAGATACTTTAATATGTAGAAAGTTTTAAAATTTAATCTGAGATTTGAATAGTAGTCATATGTAACAAAAATAAGAAAACAAAACAATTAAACAATACCATTTGTACTTTATGTTTCATGGACTTGTAGAAGGAAGAATTTGTGATTTTTAGAAAATGAAATGCTGAAAAGAGACATTGGTCTTTTAAGTTTTAGGTGAATTGGTTTTATTATGATTTAGGATTTATTCTATGTCAATAATATTATACCTTAAAAACATTCAACTTGTATTTTAAGAGAGGAAAATAGACATTATAATAGATTATGACCTCAGAAGTATGCCTAGGCCTTATCCTTATAATAAACATTGTTTAAATTATATATAGGATATAATGTGTACTTTAAAAAGAAAAACTGCATAAGGTCAAATAAGCTGCAGAAAGAAAAATTTAGTAAGAGCAAATTTAGCGAATAGAGACCAATTTTGACTTTTTTCTGTGTGACATATGCAGAATATATTTACCAATTTTTTTATTTCCATATTTATGGTTTCGTGTTAAAATACACTTTTACATTTTATATTTATACTTAACTTTATGGAAATTTAAGGATAAAAGACTATTTTGTTCTAAAATTCAAGTACTTATAATAATTAAAGGCCATAAATTAGGAGCCTCACCTTATAAAATTATGAAGGAAATAAAGTTTACCCCTGTTTTCATGCCTCACCCACAGACAGCCACTCCCTAAGTGTCTTTTGCACTCATCTTAATCTCTGCAGCATCCAAAAGCAGTCTACTTTCAAATGAGTAGTCTAAATTTAATCTTCTGTTCTTTCATCTGTTTTATCAAAGCCCTCCTTTAATCAGATCAGATATGTCAATGATAAAATAAAATCTTTATGGAAAAGTATTTGTAAAATATTGATAATCTGATATGACGTACTAACTTTCCAGGAACATATACTTTTTCAAAGAATAGCTTTTTAAACAAAAGGATTTAATCTCAAGTAGAATTTTAAAGGACATATTTTGGGAAGAACTGTTCTCGTAGCTGTCTCTGCCTGAGGTTAAACTTTGTAGCAAAAATATTAAAACTTTAAACATTGCATACCTAATTGCAAACTCACTATCATGTTCACACTTTATTGCATACTGAATAAACCCTAAATGTTTTAACCTTGAACTCAGACCTGCCTATGTAGTCTCACCTCTCATCAGCTTTTAAAGTTGTACCCTAAGCTTCAAACTAAACCACTTATGAATCTCCCATTATCTTGTATGCTTTCCTACCTTTGATTCTTTGATCATAGGAGTTCCAGTAGCAAGAGACACCCTCTCTCTCGTTACCGTGGTCAGATCTGCCCTGATTTAAAAACCACCCCCTCTCTGATTCCCCCTCACTCTCTAGTCAAAAGTTCTTTCTTCTTGCCACTCCCATATCATTCACCTTTTAAGTCATCTTTTGTGTCCTGTTTTATTTACTAGCTTGTTAGCTACTTGAGAAAGGGGAATTTTATTTTACTCATCTTTTACAAGGCCTACTATGGTGCCTTACATAGCAAAAGTAGTTAGTGAATATTTGCTGAAGTTTTAGTAAATAAATCACCAAGTCCAGCTGATTTTTTTTTCTATGATCTTTTTTAAAATGTCATCTTTCTTTTTCACTTTAGTCTTCACATACATGCCCCCATCTACTTTTATCTAACACGATAGTCTTCCTTCTGTTCATCTCCACTAAGCATTTTTCTTTTAGTCAGCCTGAATACTAATGCTTCTGAGTATGGCATTACTTCAGTTAGAAATCATTCCTTATTGTCTACTGAATAAAATGCAGACTCTTACACTTGGTAATCAAGACCTTGCACTCACTTAATATTACCTCTAATGCCTTCTTGCACCCTTCCATGAGCCAGTTCCCCATTGTTAACATGTGCCCTACTCGTTCCCGCACAGTCGCTTTACCCACGCTGTTTCATCTGCTTGGAATGTTCTCCCTCCTGTTCTTCACCAAACCAAATCCTAGGTTTTCTCTAAGACCCATCTTAAAATTTCCCTCTTCTTTATGACTAACTGAACCTACAAAAAATGCCTCCATATTTTAATTTAATTTTATTTAATCTCAATACTTTAATGTATATACCTCCCTTTCATGATCTTTCTTATTTCTTTTCATTAGCTGAACTCTGTTAATACATTTATGTCATTTTGGGTCCCCAACTAGTTTATAATCTGGTTTAAACCTACTCAGTGACCATTTTTCTTTTGTATTCGTTTTCTTTAGTTCTAAGGTAATGTTATAACTAAAGATTATTTTAAATAATTGATTGCTAAAGATAAAGCAGTTTTGAATATATATATAATTGAATATTTTACAGTTGGAACTTAGCTCCTATCTTGAGGATTTGACTTAATAATTCACTAGATTATTATTTTTTCTTTTTTTTAACCTAGGCCACCTCTTAAAAAATGGAAAGTTTCTGCCAACTTTAATTATAAATAAGAAGGCAGTTGAGATGAATATAGGAAGTTTAAATGTACAGTGCATAAAGAATTACTTTTCTAAAGTTTCTAGAATGTATTCATGAAATAAATTTCACCTAAGCTTACAAAAAATAATTCTACCTACATTAATTTTTAAGAATTTTTAAACTTTTGTAACCTTTTTCTGGAGATTAATGATGAGCAGGAAAATCAACTCTTTCTAGTTAGTCATTAATTATCAGGAGACACCCAATACCTCTATTATCATCATTAAGTATACAAGCAAAGCCTTATAATGGTTAGGTAGTGACTGACTTGAGCCTTAAATTATACGATTTCATCATCTGTGATTACCTTCAGAAAAGTTGGAAAGACAAATGAAAATTTGTTTCTTTTTATCTCAGTTAAGTTGACCCTAAAGAAAATAAAACTAGAGTAGTAACTTATAGATTATAAAAATGTTAAGTGAAAAACTCACCTGTAATATATATTACATGATTTCTGTTGAAATATCAATAGAAATAAAAGAGTAGCTTTTTGTTTGTTCTATGCTTTGTGCCAAATACAGAGTAGATGTTATTTTTCAAACAAAATGAATAGATATTCTGAATCCCAATATATTTTGTTTGGTCTTATTTCATAATTACTTTTTATAATGTACTTCCTCTTTGCCCAGTATTATTTAAGACTTCCAGATTTCTGGGCCAGCCCCGTGGCGCACTCGGGAGAGTGCGGCGCTGGGAGCACAGTGGCACTCCCGCTGTGGGTTCGGATCCTATATAGGGATGGCCAGTGCGCTCACTGGCTGAGCGTGGTGCGGGCGACACCAAGCCAAGGGTTGCGATCCCCTTGCCAGTCACAAAAAAAAGCTTTCCAGAGATTTCAAAAAGTCCAATATCATTTTGCAGTAATTTATAGAAGAAAATTTTAATTTTCATGGATAATCCTTCAATTTTGTTTTTCTTTGAATGCTTATTTTTTTCACCCATCTCCTTTTTTGCTGTTTTGTTTAAGAAGTATATCAGTTCATGAACTTCAAAACTGGCTTCAAAATTGGCTCATGTAGCAAGCAATGTTTCTTCATTTCTTTTTAAGAACATACATATCCTATTACTGTTGCTTGTGTCACAGAAAGTATATGTGGCTTGAATTTACCAACATCCCTTAACAGTAGAGTGAGCTCAAAGCTGCACTTATTTTTTTCTATTTTTAAAATGATGCTTAGTATTTGAACAAATGGCACTGATTACTAGGGAGTTGGTTTATATTTTCATCTCTATGAGGCCCTAAACATTATAATAAAATAAGAAATATATAAAGATAAGTTAAATCATTACTTTGACAATATCTATAGATCAAGGAAAGCTGTAAAAGTAAAAGCTTGTTCCAGAAAATGTAGTCAATGAATCGGGTTAATGTGATATAAACCATATAAAGATGATTTGAGGACAAATTGTGAATTAACTGTTGCTCTGTGTCTTTCAATGTCGTTTGCTGTCTCCATCATTAGACACAGGCTGTAATATTTCTCTTTGAGCTCGCAGCATAGTATCTAGAGGATAATAGGCACTTAATAAATATTTGCCAAAAGTATAAACAAATGAATAGAAATAGACCTGGAACCAATGCTATCTTCAAAACTCCTTTGTAGTAACAATGTTCCAAGATGCAATCTAGTGCCTTGACAAAATGAATATATCATCATATATGTGGCTTGCTCTCATCCTCAATGATTATTGTGCAGCGAACTTTTAGAATTAAGATCAGAGACCATACAGATCAGTAAAGCCAGAAGCACCTTAGAGAGCATTTGAATTCATGCCCTTATTTTATAAATGAGAAAAGAAATCCAGAAAGGCAAAGAAACTTGTAAATTAACTCCAAATCACACCGCTGATGGCACATTCAGGACCAAACCCTGCTCTTCTGGTTCCCAGGCCAGAGTTTCTTTAATTATACCATAATAGGTGTTAGTGCCAAGATATCTAGAATTCTGAGAGCTGCGTTTTGGTATTCTTTATTATGGTTTTGCTTAAATCAAATCAATATACTTCCTTGAATAGGAAGACAGTACATTTCATCAGACTTCAGAGTATGTTATGTAACTCAGTGAGATTGACTTCATTGCATACAGATTTATTGTTTATTGCTCTGAGCTATTTATCAGCATTTAATTGTTTATTTCAATATGCCTGTTTGGGACTATTTTATTTATTTAGTGCCCAATCTTCCAGAAATAGTGAAAAATTGTCAAGACATATCTTATACATTTTATATAACCAGAACATTTGACTGCAGGTATATAAGATTATCATTAATAATTCAAAATGCTGGTAATAATAGAATATGTTATGTGCATAAGGACATTTTTGATCTCAGTGTATCTTCCTCCAGAACTGTAGTTAAAGTATTATTCTTAGATGTATAAGTAGAAGTTATAAAAACTTAGCATTATTCATTTATTCAGATGTCTAGTCTTGTAGATGACTTTTCAAAGACTTTCCTTAAGCCACTTTATTGTCTATTACTCCATAGAGTGTCTGCTTTGTTGTCATTATTGAAAGAATATGATTACGTAGTCAGACTTTGTCAGATGGAATAGGGTTTATTTTAGGCTCACACTGTATTTGCCACAGATATTTTCTGATAAAAAGATACTGGACATAACTACAGGGTAACATAACATTCCATTTATCCATGACTTCAAGTGAAAAATCATCCCTAATAAATGTAAATACTGTAGTTGAGGAAGATTTGATGTCTAGCTGAATTCACAATTATAACGAGATCCATGGATATTAAAGGATGTTCATTAATGTGAAAAAAATTAATTTAAAATGCCCTCTTAACATTTACTGTTAGTAAGAAACATAGAAATTGAAATAGAAATTTTATGAATGAATGAAATTTTGGTGTTTGTGGGTGTGGATATTAGTTTCTATAATGTGTTTTAGTAATTATGGTAAAAGATCTCAGTGAAATCTGTTTGTTGTAAAGAAGTGAGCTGTCCATTCTAAACAGCTTATCAGTGATGGCAGCTGATAAGTTTTCATATTTAAATTTGTAAGTAAACTTGTAGACCTTTCATGGCTATAGAAAGAAACCTTCAGTAAAATAAAACTTATATTTGTTGGGCTAGCCCCACAGCTCACTCGGGAGAGTGCGGTGCTGGTAGCGCAGAGGCCGCGGGTTCAGATCCTATATGGGGATGGCCAGTGCACTGAGCGTGGTGCAGACCACACCATGCCCGAGGGTTGTGATCCCCTTACTGGTCACAAAAAAAACTTACATTTGCTGTAATCTCTCTCATCTCTTCAAATTTAGGACCAGTGCACTACTTTAATTTTTTAATTTTTCATGCCCGGTATTTGATTTTTAAAGCCATTTTCCCAAAGCTGGTTGCCTTCCTACTCTGAACTTCTTTTTCTACAAGCTCTGTAAATGACAGTTTAAGTGAATATAATATTAATATAACACATAAAATATAATTTAATTAATTTTTTGTTTGTTTATTAGCTTTAGTTGAGGAAATATCTGCCCAAAGAGTTATGTCCACACTGGTTTCTCATTAATAGGGACCAGACTTCCCTACACATGTAGAATAAATGCTTTGAGAGGAGACTGAATGTCTGTGCTTCCCAGGAATGTTTTAGTGCCAGGGTGTATTCAGCCAATAAAATGTTTGTCCTTACTTGGTGGAGCACTATGTGCTTTGGAAGTGTTTCCATCTCAAACATTTAACTGGTGGCGATAAAACCATGGAAACTTTCAGTACCAGTTCTCTCCACTCCCTCTCCCTCCTCTTAGCAGAACAGACCAGTTCCTTAGAGCCAAATCGACAAGATTACAATGCCTCTATTGAACTAAAAGCATACTTATATCATACATAGTACTTCTTTTGTTTAGACACCTAAACTATTCATTTTCATGAAAAAAAAAAGTCTAACAGAATCGGTTGAAAGAAAATATGTAGAATACTTTTTTTGTAATCTAGTAATACATACAAATTTAGAAATGCTGCCCATTTATTTAGATAACACATGGTTAAGTTATACCTACATTAATTTGTGCTTTAGTTTCATAGTGGAAATTTTCAAATGTGTATTTGTCAGATCTTCTTTGACGCATCTTAAATAGTCTGGCACCACGATTACTAAGATGGGATAATTCTTCCAACATGATGTCTCTGGGGATGCTGACCTTTTTGCCCAGGTTCATGCCATCTACATCTGTAAAACAATATTTAGATGCATGAAAATCCCAAGGTAAGAACATTTTAATGCTTTTCTACATTCCCTAATTTATTGCCTATGATATATGCTATTGGGGTGAATAAGATATAGGCTGTTTAGTCACCTGGCTCTACCACTTTATAGCTGCATGATCACAGATGTGTTACATATTTTATCTAAACTTCAACTTCCTCATCTTTAAAGTGGGCTAATGAGAATAATACCTACTGCAAAGGGTTGATATGAAAGTTAAATAAAAATGCTTCACTTAAAGCACTTTACATGGTACCTGGCACATACAAAGAGTGAAGAAAAGTTAGCTGTCATTACTATTACCACAATTTAGTCTTTCCATATTAAGTGAATTTTCAAACAGCACTACTTCATAATTATGTTACTAAGCTCTGTTTTGCTATCCACATTTTCCTGTATTGGCTTGAGCTGTCCATTTTACTGAAATGAGCTCCCACCTTACCCCACCCCATTTCCCAGTCTCAGTCAAAATACTATTCATTCTGTATCCAGCAAAAAGGAGCCTATATAAAGAAGGCAGATGATAAGTATTGATGGGACATCCTCCCCAAGCCAGCTCAAATATTATTTCTGTGAATCCCTTCTCTAAAATCACTATTCATAATTATTCATGTTTTCTTTATATTTCCATAACACTGAATCACATATACTTGATTTGCTTTTATTTGATTATAGTTTGCATTTTCTTTAGGTTTTAGTCTTTGCTCTTCTGTGCCTAAAATATAGGAGATGTTCAGTAGATGAGTGTTAGTTTCTATTTCTGGTACTAAAGAGCTTTTCCAAAATCCACAAAAGATGAAACCCTTCAACTTGCTTATTTAATCAGGAATATATTTCTGTATAACCCACAGAGTCCTTTAGTCACTGTGGACTGCTGTTAAATGCATATGAAGAAATACTGGACCATGTGGAAAATAAATAATTATTTTGTTTGATTGGGGCAGCATTCTTTGATGATATAACAAATTAACCATAATAATTAAGCTTTTGGGAGTGTTTAGAATAAAACAACAGAATTACTTGTTAGATTTTCTCCCCATTTTGCTTTGAAAAAATCAGTTTATTAATATTATCTCCATTACATGGAGAGGAGCTCCACTAATTATCAAAATCATAGCATTAAGACTTCCACTTCTAGGAAGATAGAGTACATTTTATTTTCCCCTACATGTCTATTACGTACAACTAATAATCTTGGACATTATATATAAAACAGAAATAAGAGGACTCTGAAAAGTGGAGAGAAGAAGGCAGACCAGCTAGGGATCCCAGGGCCCAAGGAACAACACGGTGGTGAGTTCTCCGGGGTTTTCTATTAGCCTCATATATTTCAGACTTGGAGCTGAAGATGCTGGCAACCCAGAAACACCAATGAGTGCCAACAAAGCTCCAGCAAAAGACTGTTCTCTCTAACCAAGTGATCAGGAAAGGAGCAACCTAGAAAGACAGAAAATATTTAGACAAGTCACTCTACTTTGGCCAAACACCACAGAAAAACTTTTGCCTCATTCCCACACTCATGTTAACAAAGACCAAGTGGGGAGCCTAGAATTTCACCCTGTGTGGCTGTAACAAGTCTCCTCAATATTCCCACTAGGCTGGTATCAGAGAGGCCAAGTAGGAAGCTGGGACTTTCATCCCTGTTGGCAAGTAACAAGCTTTTCCTCCCTGTAGTATTACTGGAGACCATGTGGGAGCCCAAATTCCTATCCCATCCCAGCAGTAATGAGGAGACCATCCCTAAAGTTTTAATGGGGGCCAAGTAGGAAAGCTGGACTTCTGCCTCACCTGAGAGTAATGAAGTGACACTTCCCTCTGTCTGCTAGAAAATTGTCAGATGAAGGCAGATGAAAATAGAGGTTTAAATAAGAGCAGACATTTCAGAACATTATTTGAAAATGTTCAGGCTTAAATAAAAAATAACTTACCATATGAAGAACTAGGAAGATCTCAAACTGAATGAAAAAAGACAATCACATGCCAACACTGAGATGACTGAAATATTAAAATTATCTGACAAAGATTTTAAAACACCCATGATAAAAATGCTTCAGAGAGCAATTAGGAAGCTGCTTAGAATAAATGAAAAAAGAAAGAAAGAATGAAAACTTTAGCAAAAAACAAACATGATATCTCATCAGAGAAATAAAAGATGTAAAGAACCAAATGGAAACTTTAGAACTGAAAATACAATAACCAGAATAAAATCTCAATAGATATATTCAACAGCAGAATGGAGGGAACAAAAGAATCTGTGAACTGGGAGATAGAACAATAGAAGTTAACCAGTAAGTACAATAGAGAAAAAAATAGACTTTAAAAAAATGAACAGAGTCTTAAGAATTTGTGGGATTATAATAAAAGATACAGCATTTATGTCATTGAAGACCCAGAAGGAGAAGAGAAAAAGGGTGGGACTGGGGAAGTATTCATAATGTCTGAAAACTTCCCACATTTAGCAAGATATAAGTTTACAGATTCAAGAAGCTGAGAGTACCCTAAGCAGAATAAACCCAAAGAAACTCCACAGCAAGATTCATACTTAAACTTCTGCAAACTGAAGACAATGAAAAAATCTTGAAAGCAGCCAAAGAAAACAACAACTTACCTGTAGGAAGAAAACAATTAGAATGACAGTGAGTTTCTCATCAGGAACCATGAAAACCAGAAGGAAGTGGTACAATATTTTTTTCAGGTACTTAAAGAATTGTTAGCAAAGAATCTCATATATCCAGTGAAAATATACTGCAGGAATGAAGAGGAAATTGAGACATTCTAAGATGAAGGAAAGCTAAGAGAATTTGTTGCCTGGAGACCTACCCTAAAAGAAAGGCTAAAGGAAGTTCTTTAAACAGAAAGAAAAAAATCAAAGAAAGAAACTTGGAATACAGTAAGCAAAAATATAGGTAAATACAAAAGGCTTCTCTTCCCCTCATGAATTTTCTAAGTTATATTTGATGGTAGCAGCAAAAATTGTAACACTAACTGATGTAATTGTAAATGTATATAGAAGAAATATTTAAGACAGTTACATTATAAACAGGGGAGGATAAAGAGACATAAAGGTAGGTAAGGTTTTTATACTTCACTTGAACTGGAAAATAACAATATCATTAGTCTGTGATAACTTATGCATATATAATGTAATACTTAAAGCAACTCCTAAAAGGTATACAAACAGATATACTTGAAAACATAGGTACTGTTCAAATAATAGTCTTCACATAGTTCATATGGGTTTCTAAAATATAGCAGGATCTTAAAAATAAAGACCGCTGATCCACTAAATGTTTTTACAGAAATAGAAAAATCTTTTTTTTTTTTTGTCTTTTTCCGTGTCCGGCAACGGATCGCAACCCTCAGTGTTGCCCCCGTACCGGACCGGGGACCGGCAACGGGATCGCAACCCTCGGTGTTGCTCCCGCGCCTCGCTCAGCCAGTGAGCGGGAACCGGTCTGTATGTGGGATCCGAACCCTCGGGCGGGAGCACCGCCGCGCTTCCCAAGCGGCGCACTTATCCAGTGCGCCACCGGGCCGGCCCCTCAAAATGGAATTCTAAAAAATATTTAAGTAATCCCACAGGAGGGCAGAAAGAAAAACAGAGATGACAAGCAGAAAACTAAAATTAAAATTATAGACCTAAGTTCTAATACATCAAAAATTACATTAAGCATAAATGCTGTAAATAGACCAATTAAAGGACAGTGATTGGCAGATTGGATTTAAAATGACTCAACTAAATGCTGCCTACAAGAAACTCACCTCAAATATAACATTATAGGCAGGTTGAAAGTAAAAGTGTGGAAAAAGATATATTGAGCAAACATTAACTAAAGGACAGCAGGAGTGGCTATATTAATCTCAGATAAAGTAGACTTTAGAGTAAAGAAAATTACCACAGACAGAGAAGAACATTATATAATTTTTAAAGTGTCTGTTCACCAAAATGACCTAGAAATCCTAAATGTGTATGCACCAAAAAACAGAGCTACAAAATATGTGGAATGAAAACTGTAAAACTAAAAGGAGAAATAGATAAATCCACAGTTATAGTTGGAGACTTTAGTAGTCCTCTCCCCACAAGTGATAGAACACCTAGACAGGAAATCAGTAAGAATACAAAAGAATTCAACCAATAGGATTTAATTGACAGTTATAGTCTTCTCAACAACAACAGAATGCACATTCTTTTCAAGTGTCATGGATCGTATATCAAGACAGACCATAGGCTTGGCCATGAAGTAAACCTCAATGGATTTAAAGGAATTAAAATATTCAGAGTATTATCTCTGATTACAGTGTAATCAAACTAGAAATAAGTAATAGAAAGATAACAGGAAAATCTCCAAACACTTGGAAACTAAACAAAACATTTCTGATAATCCGTGAGTCAAAAAGGAAATCTTAAGGGAAATTTAAAAAGTCATTAAACTGAATGAAAATAAAAATACACCATATCAAAATTTATGGGATACAGGTAATGCTGTGCTGAGAGGAATATTTATAACACTAAATGCAAAATTTAAAAAAAGGATAAGTCTCAAATCAACACTCTAAGGCTCTACCTCAAAAACTTAGGAAAAAAGAGCAAAATAACCCAAAGGAAGCAGAAGGAAAGAAATAATAAACATAAAAGCAGAAATCAATTAAATTGAAAACTGAAAAACAATAGAGAAGGTCAGTTAAGCACAGAGATGGTTTTTTCAAAGATCAGTAAAATTGACAAGTCTGTGTTAAGACTGACACAGAAAAAAATGGAGAAGATACAAGTTAACAATATTAGGAACAAAATAGGGGATATTACCATAGACACTGTAGATATCAAACAGATAATAAGAGAATACTGTAAACAATTCAACACATAAATTTGAGAACTTAGAAAAAATTTACCAATTCCTTGAAAAGCACAAAGTACCACAGTTCACCCAACATTAAAGGGATAACTTGATTAATCTTATAACTATTCAGGCAATTGAATTTATAACTTAAAAACTCTCAAAAAAGAAGTCTTTATACCTACATGGTTTCAGTGGAGAATTCTGCCTAACATTTAGAGAACAATACCAATCCTGCATGTATTAGTCTGTGTCTGTTGCTTATAACAAAATACACAGAGCTGGGTGATTTATAAAGAAAATGAAATTTATTGTTTATGGTTTTAAAGGCTGGAAAGTCCAAAGTCCAGGGAACACATCTGGTGAAAGCCTTGGTGGTGACAGTACCACGACTCACATGGCAGAAAATGGCAGAGCAGAGACCAGAGAGAGCAAGATAGCTTCTCATGCTCTCCTTTTAAAGCCCCCGAACCACACCCCTGACTACCATTATTAATACATTCACTGTGGCATGGTCCTACAACCTATCACTTCTTCAAGACCCCACCTTTCAATTATCATAATAAGGATTTCCTACCCTTAACAGTTAACAGTAGGGATTAAGCCTCAATGATGTTGCAAGGGCATCCAATCTACAGCATTCTGTCCCTGACCCCTCAAAACTCACATCCTTTTCATACACAAATATATTCATTTTGTCCCCAAAGTTTTAACTTGTTTCAGATCAATAGTTCAAAGTTCAAAGACCCATCTATGAAATCAAAACAAGTTATGTATTCCAAGATACAGTGGTTGGACAAGCGTAGGGTACATATTCTCATTCAAAAAGGGAGAAATAGGCCAGAAGAAGGGAGTAACAGATCCCAAACATGTCTGAAACCCAGCAGGGTAGGCATTAAATCTTACAGCTGGTGAATCATGTATCTTGACTACATGTTTGACATCGTCTGCACACTGGTGTGGAGGTTGGGTCCCCAAGTCCTCAGGAAGCTCTGCTTCTATGGCTTTTCTAATCTCAGGTGATGCTTCAGCTCTTGCAGGCTGGCATTGCATGCTTCATAGGTCTGGGGTCTCCATGACCTATGGCTCCACTAGGCATGGCACTATAGGGGTTTTCCTGCTGCAACTCTGACTCCACATTTCTTCTTGGCATTGCTCTAGCAAAGGCTGTATGCAGTGAATCCACCCCATGACAGATCTCTTCTTAGGTCCCCATGCTTTTCAGTAAGTACATCCTTCGAAATCATCATGGAGGATCCCAAGCCACCGCTGCTCTGGCATTCTGCATGCCTGCAGAAACTAACACCACATGGATGCTGCCAAGCTTCTGGCTTGTATTTTCCAAGGCTGAGGGTCCAGCCACACATGGGGCCAATTTAGTCACAATTAGAGCAGCCAAAGCCGTCAGGGTGCTGGTGCTGGAAGCAGCTTCCTGAGGTGGTCCTGGGCAGTGAGCCTGTGGAGGGTACCTCATGCCTGTTCCCCAAGACAGTTCTGACTCCCTAGACCTTTGGGCCTGTAATGGAAGGGTTGGCCCCAGAGGCTTCTGTAATGCCTTCAGGGTCTTTTCCCCCTTCTCTTGATAATTCCTTTCTTCTGTACTAATCTCTCTAGCAAACAGTCACTAGTCTGCACCAATGCATTTTCCTCCTGAAAATGCTCTCTGCTTCTCTACTGCATGGCCAGGCTGCAAATTTTCTAAATCTTTATACTCGGCTTCCCTTTTAAATTCTGGCTTTATGTCATGCCTTTGCCACTGTAACTCAGCATACGGTGTTGGAAGTAGCCATGCAACTTCCTTAATTCTTTGCTGCTTAGAAATTTCTTCTACCAAACACCCTGGGTCAGCACCACATTTGAAAAAACTTTTACACGTGAGCAGAATGCAGCTAAGTTCCTTGCCAGTTCATAGCAAGGATGATCTTTGCCCCAGTTCCCAGTAAGTCCCTTCTCATTTACATCTGAGATCTTCTCAGTATGGTCTTGGAGACAGGGGGAGAGAGAGAAGTCACTATAAACCTATCAGAATGGCTAAAATGAAAAATAGTGACAGCACCATATGCTGGGGAGGATGTGAAGAAAACAGATTACTCATACATTGCTGCTGGAAATGTAAAATGTTACATTCACTCTGCAAAACAATATAGTATGTTCTGTTAAAAAATGAATAGAACTGCCAGCAATACTGGACATTTATCCCAGTGAAATGAAAGCTTATGTTCACCCAAAAACCTATACACAAATGTTCATGCCAGCATTCTTCTTAATAATCAAAAACTGGAACAACCCAGATGCACTTCAATGGGTAACTTATTTAAAACATTGTAGTTCTTCGTACCTTGGTATTCAGCAATAAAAAGGAACAAACCATGAGATACACAACACCTGGATGAATCTCCAGGGAATTACACTGAGTGAAAAAAGCCAGTCCCAAAAGGTTACATATTGTATGATTCCATTTACATAGCATTCTTAAAATGAAAAAAAAATTATAGAAATGGGGAGTAGATTAATATTTGGTGGGGATTGTGGAAAGATGGGGGAAAGAGAGGAGTGGGTGTGGCTATAAAAAGGTAACACGGGGTTCATAGTGATGGAAATGTTATTTCTCGTGACTATATCAATGGTAACATTCTTGTTGTGATATTGTATAATGATTTTGCCAAATGTTACCATTGGGGAAACTAGGAAAAGGTACTTAGGATAGCCCTGTATTATTTCTTAACAATTGGATGTGAAACTACAATTATCTCAAAATAAGAAGTTTAATTAAAAGCTATCAAGCCATGGAAAAATATAGTTTTCTTAAATGCTAAGTTAAAAAAGCCAGACTGAAAAGGCTATATACTGTATAATTACAACTATATGACATCTGGAAAAGACAAAACTATAGAGACAGTAAAAGACAAGTGGTTGCCAGGGGTTGGGGGTAAGGAGGGAGGAATAAATGGAGCACAGGAGATGTTTAGGGCAATGAAACTACCTTGTATGATGCTAGCATAGTAGATATATGGTATTTTAAAGTTTTGAAAACCCATAGAACTATAAAACACAAAGAGTGAACCCTGATGTGAATTATGGACTTTAGTTAATAATAGTGTATCAATATTGATTCATCAATTATAACAAGTATATACTAATGTAAGACATTAATAACAGGGAGAACTGTTGTTGGGGGGAGGAGTATATATGGGAACTCACTATACTTTCTACCAAACTTTTCTGTAAACCTAAAACTTCCCTAAAAATAATTATAAAAGAAAAAGTTTATTTAAAAAAATTTCATAGCTCTTCCTAACGCAATGCAGAGCAGCTTTGTCTGACTCTCCATCATACCAAAGCCAAAACAGAAAAAAACAAAACAAAATGTTAAAATGCTGTGCTTTACAATCCCAAGGGATGGTAGAAATAGCCTATGAAAGAGGAATAGGAGGAACAGAACAGAGTAGATGAGGATGTTTTACAACAATTTCCTGGGATTTGCTTGCCGGCTCTGCTGACTTCTACAGGGAATATTCACCTTTATTTGCAAGTGTTTGGAGTCTGTCACTGTGTGTTTGGAACATAGAAGGAGGGCTGGGTTATATTTCAGTGTGTCTATGAATATTCCTCAATATACCAGACAGTGTGACAAGGGTGAGCTATTTCAACTAATTGATTCTGGAATCAAAATAGCAAGTGCCCTTTAGATCACAAAAGATAGAAGAGACACAGAATTGCTCATAGAATTTGGTATAATACTAGGAGGAGAAGGGGGCATTTGCCTCTAAATGAATCTGAAAAGGATTCAATTAGCAAACAGACAGAGAGAGAGAGACAGACAGAGAAGACAGAATGTTAACACAAAAAATTGAAACCCACAGATTTTTGTCCATCAAAACTTTTCTAGAATTACCATTCTGTGTCAATATAATTACATATCACAAATAATGTTTTTAAGCAAATTTAGTTTTTTCCTGAAAAACATTTGTAATGGGATATTTTCAGGAAATAGAAAACACTCCCAAGTAGGCAACCCCTAGATAATGCAGAGATGGCAGTTCTCATAATCAGCAGAATCTTTCTCCTTAAAATTAAAGTTACAAAGATTTTCAAGAAGGAAACCCAAACAGGAATGCAACTTTTCTTCTCCTCCTCCTCCTTTTTGTTATCATTTGGAACAACTTGAGTCATTATAAACAGTTAAATGACAATAGCACCAGAAAGTAGGAATAACATATTATGTTGATTTCTAGAAGTTCTAAATTTCAAGTTATGGAATAAGTTTAATTTTGGTGCCCCAAGACAAAAATTTGAGGAAAGGTTTTTTATCTCATTTTTATCTTCCCAACAAAAGTATGTTAGTGACTTCACCAACAGTTCTGAACTAACCATGTGACCTAAATGAATTTCATCACTCTGGCCCCTGAGATTTACAACAGTCTTCTGGGAATTAATCACTTTTGCAGTTGATTCAGGAACAGGTATGTGACCTAACCTAGGCCAATGAGAGCGACTATCAGGACTTTTCCTGCAAATGTCCTGCCTTTTGCTCTCTTTTCCTGCTGGATATAAATGAGAAAATACTGTATATTGCCTGGAAGACTGCTGGCAATTACTTGGTAGAATGATAGAGACAGACTTGGGCTGAATATTAGCTCAAAGAGATCAGAGGAAAAAAAAAACAGTCCTTGGTGGCAAACCTGTGCTGTTGGATCACCTCAGATCACCTCTGAACTTTTCAGTTATGTGATACAGTAATATTTTTTTATTGTTTAAGCTACTTGGGTTCTGACTTTCTATTATCTCACTGATCCAGGTCCAAAAAGTATTAAGATTGTTTTCACTGATACAGGTCCGTAAAGTATTAAGATTGGAGCCACAAGGAAAGGTGAAGAAGGCTGGCGTAGAAGCCCAGTAGTGGAGTCCTCAGAAAGAAAAGAGAGGAGAGCAGAGGTAGAAACAAATAGTTATATCCTTGGCCACTAGTTCATTTGGGCTCATAAGAAACATTCACTCCTCTTTCGCAAAGCATTACATCCATCGTTCAAGCTGCTACAAGAAATAGAAGTGCCACAGGAGTTGTGGGAAACTTACTTGTCCTTGATGGCCAGACATACAAAGAAATAATCAGTTGATGCAATCCACAATTACTAGTAAATTTATGCCAACAGAGAGGAGAAATAAGAGACAAAAGGGAATAGAAGGAGAAGGCACACAAAATAATTGACCAACTCTAAACCTCTCTTCTTATTCTTCATACTTCGTTTCATCTCCTTTAAGCCTGAGTTTTCTTCCTCCTACTCCGTAGGCAATAGACAGTGAGTTAATTTGCTTAGAGTGACTGTCCAAAGGTATTTTGGATGACAAGGGCCAGAAGCACTGGATGATAAATCTAGTGGTGTGCTGGAGAGAGCTTGTACTGGTTCACAAGAGTGGACTGAAAAATTTTCAAAAATTCTTTAAGTCAGTAGTTAAACACAGTGAGTACACCATTATTAGAACTAAATTATATAAACTTAATACTTAAATAAATCACATTAAAAATGAAGCAGTAAACATTCAAAAAGTATCCACTCATAATTTTTTAAACTACTTTTTGCAGTTATCTATGCTCTTGAGGTTATTTATATCTATTGTATCTGTATGGTGAAAATACTATTTAATGTTGCATTTAGTGCTCTTTGATGGGAGCTTGAAATTGACCATGGTGGGAGTACTTATACCACAGAATTGGCAAACTCTACAAAGCAAGACATTTCCCTCCCCATCCCCCCTCCACCCAGAGAACCAGTTGTTAAATATTTACTAGCATACCACTGGACACATCCATCAATGTCAGAAGTATGTTGTCAAGATATTTTGCATAAACAAACAACAAAAGACATAAACTAAATTCTCTGAGGTTTCCTTTCCTTTCCTTCTAATTATTAAATTTACAATGTCACTGGAGCAGGATTTCCAGGATCATTTGTGAGTTGGGGAATCTAATGTATGATCACTCTCATTACTTAAAGTTCCAGAGTGAAGAATGCTGTCACGTGAGCACATAGATTCCAAGTTCAGCTGTTCTCTGCCCTTTACTTCAAACCCCTGCACAGGGTCTTAGCAGTGTGTTTAATCTTGATGCCTGATAAATGATATGTCACTTTCAGGATACATATCCTTGCCCTCATGGCTTAGAAGGTTGTCTTTGTGGCATTAGGTCATCTATTGAAAATAATATTGCTAGGCATACTTTCCTATTGGTGTCACTTATAGTGATCCAGAACTTCATTAGATCATTGAATCCAATCCATAGTATGTAAAGATACCCACTTAAAAGTGATTGTAGTAAAATAGACAATATTTTTTTAAAAAAGTTTCCCCATGACTGACTGGCACCTGTAATTCTGACAGAATGGTAAAACCACTGGAAGGGGAGCTAGCTTATTTGCTTTAGGGTGGGCTTATTTTTTTATTTAGAAGGGTTATTGAGGCAAAGAAATTTTATTTACCTTTGCTCAGGACTCTTCTGCCTAGTTATAGACTGTTGGCCTGTATGGAATAAATAATAGTCCATAAAATAATAATAGTCTGTAATAACGCATATATATATGGGTACTTCATAAAGTTCATATATGTAAAAGGTTATAGTCCAGACTGTGATCTTGGATAATACTTGAAAAGACTACAACTGATAAAGAGTTTATTGATAATTTTCTACATAAAAAAGTTGATTTCGAAAACCATGTGGGACTCTTTTATTTTCCTGTTTCTTACATCTTTGTCTTGATTTGCTAGACTATTTTATAAAGTTTTCAAAAATTTGTCATTAATGGAAATATTATCATTTAAGAGCTGTATAAATCTATGAACATTACCAATACATTAAGTTACTCAAATTGAATTACACAAACAGAATCACCTAGTACTATGTACAGTGTGTACATCTAGAGCATACTATAATGAAAAAAGCATCAATGAAAACTAGGATGATGGAATAATATGGCTAGAATTAAACTCTGCAATTTCAACTTTGGTGTAAAATACAATTTAGCTTAGTTCTCTGGTACTTATTTTCTGGAGGGCCTTGTTAGAGGTCAGATGTTCAGAAAATCTGAGAATTCACAAGACATGACTGCATACCAGTTTTCATAAGAAAACATGCACTTTCCAAGCTCTGGTTTTTCTTGGGGTTATGAGAATGCTAATTGGAAAAGTCAAACCAAACAAAAGAGAACTAACAAACTCGTGCCGTTAAGTAAGTTTTTTTTCTTCCCCAAACTTTTTATATTTGATATGAAGTTTTTAAGGCTTTCCTGGCATACTTATTTTGATGTTGAAGATTTGACTAATTACAGTTTAAAATATGCTTGTATGGGAAAAGCAAAAGGTTCTTCAAATAATCAATCATCTGAAATTCTAGACTTTATACTCTGCACTTTTTCAAAGGGTCCTTACAATTTATGTCAATATTGTCATTTTCTTTGTTACTGGTGGGGAAACTCAAATACACTAATGTTTGACTTCAGTGCATGGCTCGGTAAATTAAATGATGAAATTTTAGAATTAGATATATCAATGGCTTCAACCTTCCTCATTTTCTGATGAGGAATCTGATGTCTAGTCTGGAACCCAAGGCTCTTGGTACTGTGTCAACAATAGCACTCCATTTAGAAACTGGGCTTCCTGTTTTCAAACCACAAAGCTAAGCTCTCTTCCTGAAATTGCAAAAATAATCTGCCCAGTTCTTTTCTGTGTGCTGGGAAAAGCTGTTTGCCAGTCATGAGGAGAAAAAAAAAATCAAACAAAAAACATAGAAAAAAAGCCCTTCTGGAGCCCAGGTGAGAAAACTGTAGGGTGACTAAAACAGCCTTATGAGGCACTGTTGTCTTTCTTATTTATGAAACTCCTATTCTCAATTGTCAGCAATATCTGTGCTTAAAATCAGGGAACATCATACTCCCAGGTGTTATGATTATTTTAATTCCAATTCCTTTTCTTCACCAGTTCTAAACAGATGCCAATTGCTCTAGAGTGCCTCTCCTTATTCCATTCTGATTGCCCCGTCTCTTTCTCTATCAATTTACTACTTCCTATCCTTTTATCCTTCCCTATCCCTCTCTCTTTCTTCAGTCTTCAAGTTTCAGATGTTACTGAGTGAGAGAAGAACCTGATTCATAATGGAAATTATGTGAAGATTCAGAGGTAAACTGCACAGGACTGATGGGCAGGGGACTGTTATGGCCATCTTTTCTTGTCCCACAATTAATTCATGCACAGACAGTGGCAAAGTATTTTTTTGTGTTTTTGTCTGTCTTTTACAATAGCACTTGTTAGATGGTAGCTGTGGCTGAGGTACTTTTGTATAAAGCACAGAGGTTTGTATCACAATAGTAACACAGAACAGCTTCACCATCAGCTCTGCTTCTCCAATATGATGATGACGGTGATGATCAGAACTGTGATGTGATGAGGGGGAAGACTGATCTGAGAGTAGGCAGCCTTAGTTCTAGGGGACGATTTTTATTAGTTGTTTGTTGGGAATGTGGTATATTTGCTTCTGGTACATAATTTAATCCCGAGTCATAATGGATCCATGCTGAGCAATGATTTAGGGTATAGAGGCTGGGAGTTATCCACCTTTTTTTACTCATTCTATTCATTTAGGACTGTAACCTATATGGACAGAATTTTTCAGTAATTCTTTGAGGTTATTTCTTTTTCTGACGGAATGAGTGCTCTGATATATAATTTTCCCTTTTTGGTTTTTATATTTTCTTACAGACTCATCTCAAAAACTCTCTCCCCTACAAGAACTGGACTGAATTTCCACCTCATGTTTAGAGGACAACTGGTTTAGCCAACTTATTGTCACATTTTATTCTCCTCCAGGTAAATGTTTTTGGAAAGTGATAATGAATAAAATCAGTTATAATACTGCACAAAAAAAGCTGATGCACAATGGGCGGAGGATGTAGGAGAAAGGATTTGAAAACACCCTTCTCTATTCACTTTTTAAAAGCCCAAATTTGATTTATTTAGTCTTATAATTAAGATTGAAATAGTTGCATGATTTATCTTAAATTATCCAGATTTTTACTGCTGTGAAGTATTTGAACGTTTGGAAAATTATTCCCAAAAAGGTTTCTCTGAAATCTATGTCTTATTTCTGCATCCTTAAAAAAATAATTTCCTAGCTCCAGATCTCTCAATGCCATGTGGTATACAAATAGTAAAGTACAATATGAGATATTAGATAAAATAAGAGAGGAAAATTAAATATTTGAACTGTTTCGTGAAGTACTACAGCTATTTTATCTGGGATGTTAAGAAAGAGTCTGATTATTTCTGCATTATCTGGAATGCTTGACAACCAAACAAAGGCAGAGCATGTGACGCCTCTTAAGGAAGCTGGAACTCATCCAGTGTGGTAGGAGAGAGGGCTTCAGCAGACTTTACATGGCTAGAATTTACTGGTGGTGAGGCAGTCTCTGAAGTCTTTTCCCTCCTTTGGGAGATAATTGATTTTTTTCTTTATATTTCATTAAGACAATAATTATGTTTATAGAAAAGGAAAAAAGACATTTTTACTCTTAAAGGTCTATGTCAGGGATAGCACAGAGTAGACTCCAACATATGATTTAGACTGGGGATACATTAAGTGAATTGATTGATTTATTATTATGATACAATTAGAAGATGATAACTTTTCCAAAGTCTAGTTTTAAGGTCAACAATTTAGTCTCAAACTCAAGTGATTATCTGATTTTCACCTTTTTGATCAGGAAAACTATACAATTTCAAGTAAACTACCTGAGGCAGGAAATACAAAGATGCATAAAAATTTAAAATAAGCATGAATTTTGGAACTTTGAATTGGTACAAATTCAATTCTGATATCTGGTTCAAAATTATTCTCGTTTTATTCCAAACTAATTTGACATCATAGTAAAATATGAGAATCAAGTTGAGTACAGTACAGTGATTTTGTATTGCAGAAAGTAGAAAACATAATATCCTTTAGATATGATTACATTGTTGTGGGAGTATCTGAAAGTCTCTCACTGGTTCTGTTTGCTTTATGGAAGGTAAAATGTGAAAACTCTATACTCAACTCCATTCCCAGTTGTCCCCACCTGGACTCATGCCTCCAGGTCTCAATATTGTTATGGTGAAAGGCTGTATTCCTTGACAATAGAGGGAAAATAAGTAGACATTCTGAAAATTTTACAAATATACCTGGAATGGGCTAAATCGGTCCTTAAAATAATCTGGATCTTCAGCTTAACTTTTAAAATTGATGCTATCCTCTGTTCATGAATGAAGTTGAATTTCCTTTATAATAACCAAAATGCAAAGTATAAAGCATTACTTTCTAGAGTTACTTACCAGAATTTAGAGAAAAGGAGAGAGTGGAAAATTATCTTGCATTTAATACTTGTATATATTAAAATTTTTTGAATCATATGCTTTGAGACTGCAAGAACTTTCTCTATATTTACCCCCAAATTATAAATAAAAGTAGATTTTTCACACAAAATATGTTAGCAAATCAATGACTAAATATGAAGATTGGTTTTGGGGTTAAACAAATAAGCAGTGAATATGAATTGCAACTTAAGCAACAGCTTTTGTTTTAAAAAGGGGAGGTGATGATAGAATGTATTTTGAATGATTTGTGTAATTAACATAAGGTAAAAGAAATCAAGATAAACAATGTGGGGTGGACAATAAGGACAGGATTCTATGAGACCTGTCCAAAAAAAAAAAAAAAAAAAAAAAAATGGGGGGGGGAAAAAAAGGAAGGGATTTTTTGAAACCTGCCCAAAAAAAAAAAAAAAAAAAAAAGAATTGGGAGTGATATTAACTTATAATGTGAATGGCAAGCTAAGTAGAATGTACATCAGCTGTCAGATTGCTTCATTCCTTTTATAGCAGTTGTTCATCTGAAAATAGCTTTCAAATGAAAAAGGATGACTACAAGAGGATTAGTTACCATAGGCTTATCTGCACCCCCTGGAGCTTCAGGTTTATGACAGAACAGCAAGAACTTAAAGGAAGTAAACTATAGAATATTAAATAAAGTCAGGAAGGATCAACGTTAAAGCTGAGCTACATAAACACTATAAAGGATTTTTATTGATACCATTTCCATGGATTTCCTTCATGATGGCTGATGCTTGCTGTTTCTTCTCCTTCACCATGGCATTATGTGATAGCATGGTTTTTTGTTCCCTGTTAGAAATAAAAGGACATCATTGGTAATGTGGAGAACTCATTTGGAGTGTTTTGTAATCATCCTTTTGAGAGAGAACATCTTTGTTCTTTATTATGAATTTCTTATTTCTTTCGACTGAAAGACTTTAATATGCATTCTTTGTCTGGTGACAGAGCATGTTATTCATTGACAGGCAGTGTCACAATGAACTGAAGATGATACTCGGAGTTTCATACTCCATCCTATTTGTACATTAGTACAATGATCAACAGGCAGTGAGAAACAATGAAAGAGCTAGCCTCCTTTCCCCTTCCTCTCTCTCTTCCACAGTTTATTTCAATCTGTCATGGTTTCTTTACTGGACTTCATTTGCACAGCATCACAGTACATCAATTCCAGCAAACTGTAAGAATGAAGAGACACCAGCTTAAACCAGAATTCTTTGGTGGTGGTGGTATTTTAATACTGGCATCAACAGCTGTCCTTTAATGAAAAGAATGCCCATTTATGAGTCACAACTAGGAATCCCTTTGGACAACTGACTAATAAAACATTTTAGGAAGCAATATACTCACCTTGATGTTAGGCTGTGTTTTTCAGCAGGGATGAATACCAATTTGTGGAAGAAGACTCTGGAGATGGAATATGGATGGCACTTGGGCCCGATGGTTTTTATCCTTGAACCTGGGACGGCATGGTCCCTAGTTCTGACTGAAACTGGGGACTGAGCCTTTCTGAAGAGACTGGCATCCAGCTGACATCAACTGACTATATATAGCACCAAATACTTTAGCTACTCATATCTTCCTGGCCAAAGGGAGGAACAGGGAAAGATTAGGTTCTCTCCATTGTGTTTCTGGTTTGTGAGATGGTTGAATAAAATACTCATTCATTGGATATGCAGAAATTTTTTATGAGCAACTTTTGTTTGAAGAGATAGTAGCCAAAGGGATTTCTTAAAACTTTTTAGGACATAGCTCTTATGCTACATCTTAATTGAGGCAGAAGGAGATGCATACATGAATTAGAACGGAATGATAGATTATTCATAATTAAAATGAACAGTACAAGCAATAATATATATGGAGACTTATAAAAAAGCAATGTGGGTGGATCAGGAGAGCCAGGCCTTAAGCAGGAGTGAGAACTTATGCTAGGTTCAGAAAAACGGGTATGTTTGAATGAAATAGGGGACCATTTTGAAATAGGCCGTTAGTGGTTGAGCCACAAAGCTGAGTAAAAGCTTAGGGTCATAACTGGGCCTCGCTTTTTGAAGAGACCGCATGGAAACAAGATCTTGCAAAGTTGACCAATCTCTATGAGGTCTGGAGTCAAGAATTTCTGTTTGTGGAATGTTAGGATAAGAAGTTTGAGGGCCGGCCCGGTGGTGCACTGCTGCAGTGCGCCGCTTGGGAGCGCGGTGGCGCTCCCGCCGAGGGTTCGGATCCCACATACAGACCGGTTCCCGCTCACTGGCTGAGCGAGGTGTGGGAGCAACACTGAGGGTTGCGATCCCGTTGCCGGTCCTGGTCTGGTATGGGTGCGACACTGAGGGTTGCGATCTGTTGCCGGACACGAAAAAAGACAAAAAGGAAAAAAAGAAAAAAAAGAAGTGCTGCTTGGGAGCACGGTGGCGCTCCCGCCGAGGGTTCGGATCCCACATACAGACCGGTTCCCGCTCACTGGCTGAGCGAGGTGTGGGAGCAACACTGAGGGTTGCGATCCCGTTGCCGGTCCTGGTCTGGTATGGGTGCGACACTGAGGGTTGCGATCTGTTGCCGGACACGAAAAAAGACAAAAAGGAAAAAAAGAAAAAAAAGAAGTGCTGCTTGGGAGCACGGTGGCGCTCCCGCCGAGGGTTCGGATCCCACATACAGACCGGTTCCCGCTCACTGGCTGAGCGAGGTGTGGGAGCAACACTGAGGGTTGCGATCCCGTTGCCGGTCCTGGTCTGGTATGGGTGCGACACTGAGGGTTGCGATCTGTTGCCGGACACGAAAAAAGACAAAAAGGAAAAAAAGAAAAAAAAGAAGTTTGAAAGGTAGGCCATGTTGGCCTTCTTGCTGGTCTTTGAACACAAAAGCATGTTTCCTTCTCTGGGCTATTCTTCTTACTATTTCCCATTTCCCAGAACATGCTTTCCCCCTACCCACACGGCTCATTCTCTCGTGCATTCTGGACTCTGCTCAAATATCAGTTCTTCATAAAATCCTTTCCCAGTCACCCTGTCTAAAATATCACACTGTGCCACTCTCTAGTCCCTTACTCTGCTTCATTTTTCTTTATGTTTTTGTATTAGTTAAGATCAGAGTCAAATGGGAGTGACAGAAAAACCCCAAAAACAGAAACTTAAAAAAAGATGGAAGTTATTTCTCTCATAGGTAAGCTTAGTCTATATGAAAGTAGTCTCAAGTGGCATGATTGACATCATTGCCAGAAGTTCAATTACCTTCTAATTTTTTGCTTCACTACCTCTAAAATGCCTACCGTTTGGGCCTAATCAGCTGCTTCCTCTCCAGTCAGCATGCTTATATTTCAGCCAGTTAGAAAAAGAAAAATAAATAAATGAGAAACATTGTTTCCTCTTCAGAACATGTCTTGATATTGTTCATCTTACATCCCATTGGGCGGAATTCAGACATATAGCCATACATAACTCAAAAGAGGTTGGGAAATGTAGCTTGTATTCTGATTGGCTATGTGCCCAATTAAAATTTAGAGGTAACTTATTGACAAAGGAGATAAGGGCTGTTGGGTAACAACTCTCGGTCAACATTATTTTATCTATTTATCTATCATCTCTCTCTGTCTCTCTGTCTCTCTCTCTCACTCTCTCTTTCTCAGATTATCTATTTATCTGATATTTCTTTTTCCTACTAAAATATGAACTCCATAAGGGCTTGGGCTTTGTCTGTATCTTTGGCACCTAGAACTGTATCTGATATATGGTAGGTACTCAATATTCATTGAATGAATGAATAAATGAATAGGTTGAAGATTAATTGTGAAATGCATTAAAGGTTTGGTATGAGTTTGGAATTTTCTTCCTATTATGTCAAACACTAGGGGGGAAATGGAATTGTAATAAATGAACAGCCACTTGAATTTAAAAATTCCTGATATATAGCAAAAGTTTAATAAAGTTTAACAAATGTTTATTTTTTATTTTGCTATTGTTTATTTTTCCTTTTACAATTATTATTATTATTCGTGCAATATGAATGGATTTGGAGACTTAGAATAATCAACTGCATTATTCAGTAAAAAATAAAAATAAATTTAAGGGCCGGCCTGGTGGCGCACTGCTACAGTGCGCCGCTTGGGAGTGCGGCGGCGCTCCCGCCGAGGGTTCGGATCCCACATACAGACCGGTTTCCGCTCACTGGCTGAGCGAGGTGCAGGCGCAGCACCAAGGTTTGCAATCCCGTTGCCGGTCCCGGTCCGGTACGGGCGTGACACTGAGGGTTGCGATCCGTTGCCGGACACAAAAAAAGACAAAAAGGAAAAATAAATAAATAAATAAAAATTAAAATAAAAAATAAAAATAAATTTAGAAAGCCCCAGTTTTCCTATTTGACTATCTTAATATGTTTTCAACTTTATGTTATGTATAGTTTTAAAGGTTGAAATGTGTATTCGTCTGTTGCTTATAACAGAAATACCTGAAACTGGGTAATATGTAAAGAAACAATATTTGTTGCTTACAGTTTTGGAGGCGGGAAGTCCAAAATCCTGAGAACACATCTGGTGAGGGTGTTCTTTGGTGGTGACTTCAGAGATGTGGGTATAACATTGCAAGGTGGCAGATGGCTTGAGCAGAGAGAGAGAGAGCTCCTCCAGTGCTCTCCTTTTAAAGCCTTCAGAACCGTGCTCATGACCACCACTAAACCATCAACTTATTAATTCATTTACTAGGGCATGGTTCTCACAATCTAATCACCTCTTCAAGGCCCCACCTTTCAATTACCATAATGGGATTTCCCCCCCTCTTAACACTGTCACAGTGGTGGTTAAGTTTCTAATACATGGGGAAAAATTCAATCCTCAGCAAAATGGTGTCTTCAATAGATAATATTTTTTATGTTAATTTTGGTTTCCCAAATGAAAGGAGATATGTTAAAAGATTTTAAAAATTTTTACAGAATACAATATATTGCTTATTTGGTTTATTTTTCAGATATGTTATACTTAGAATTATCTTGCCTTATTTTTTAAGCTTATTTATACATAAGAAGTTGTCTGGTTTCTGAGTTATTTGTTTTATAAAAGAAGAAAGAACAAATCACTGTATTTTTAAGACATTGTATGCTATTCATATACTTCATGACACAAATGCTGAACTTTAAACAGAATTTTGATGGTTATTATAAAGATTTTCAGATCATCCATTCTAAAAACCACTGCCTTTTAATTTAAAATTGTCACAGTTAATATATTTCTATTTTGTCTACACAGAAATCTGGTTCTAAACAAAATTAAAACTCCCACCAGATTGGTAATATTGTGGTTTCTTTTTGTCCTCAGCCCCCACACTACTATCCCCATCACCCAGGACTGTCCCCTCCCATCCCCATCAACCCCACACCATAAACTAGAAGAGGATCTCTCCTCCCCACAGGGACTCGGTTTCTACCCTTGTCCTACTAATCATTCCTGTCCTTGAAGCTTCTTCCTAACCCCCATTTAAGCCAAGTAGTACTTTATCTTTCTCAAAAGGCCTTAAATATTTAAAACTAAATGGTGCTAAAGACAAAAATGAGATATTTTCTTATAGGCAGAATAATGGGATTCTAATGGTAGAACTTGTTCCTCGGAAGGCTAGTGAGGAAGAAGTTTTTGGCAGAGATTTTCAGCACCCCCATAACCAAATTATTTCCACTGCCAGGGTTGGCCACAGTTGCATTTCCAACATCTTTGCCATTTTCTAAAAGAGAGAAAAAAAAAAAAAGATTAAATAAAGTGACTGCTATGGATTGAATATCCCCTCCAAAACTCATGCTGAAATTTAATTGCCATTGTAACAGTGTTAAGAGGTGGGACATTTAAGAGGTGATTAGGTGAATTTATCCTTTTATTAGGAGACTGCTCCAGTGATAATTAAACTAGAGCACTCATGAATGGATTGATGCTGTTGAAAGAGTGAGTTCATTATCTTGCGAGTGGTCTCCTGATAAAAGGATGGATTTGGCCTTTTATCCTCTCTCTGTCTCATGCTTGCTTGCCCTCTGCCTTTTCTCATGGGATGACCTTTGCCAGATGCTGGTGCCATGCTCTTGACTTTTTAGCCCCCAGAACTATGAGGAGAAAAAACAAACTAAGACAGTGACTTTTACTGCAATATTACTACCTAACAAAAATCCACACCATGAGGACCCATGAAAGGCAACCTTATTCAGCCAGTGGTAAACATGAGCTCTTTAGCCAAGTGGTAAACAAGACCTACATTAATCTTCCTCTGAGTGCTTCTTTTTCAATTCTGTGTTTCTCCTTGTCCCATTTACTGTCTATATGAGGCATCTGTGGGCAATTAGAGATTAGGACAGGATGGGGGTGGGGGGCAGGATGTGGGAACTGTTTGCTAGGTGGGCAGACAGCACATTGCCCCAATTGAGCCTCAGTTCTGGACTGATACACACATAACTCAAATAGGGCAGCTGCGAGAACAGTGTCCAGTAACAAATCTGAGAAGACAGTTTTTTACCAGCCTTCAGGGCCTCAGATATGATGCTAACTCTGATAAGAAAAAATCTGTTTGAAAAGATAACAAATGTGGTGTAAACAAGTCATTTTTGGTGAAGCTCTTTGCAAGCTTGGGCTTTGGTTTGTGCAAAATGCCCTATGCTTTTTTCTTGATGCCTAATTGGCTTGCTGTGTCTTCATGTTTTTTATTTTCCTATGCTGAAGAGGATCTGCTTACAATTGACTTCCTTAATAGGCCATGGGCATAATAGTAATAAGCAGTGCTGTAGTGATCATTTTACTGGTCAATGTGGGACAATACAAGGAAGTAGAGTTTGCAGGTGGTCTCATTACATTAAAGGCCAAAGGGCAGCAAAAGTGGTAAGAAAAACTATCACCATCACCATTGAGTTAATGTTTGCTAAACATGGTTAGCCCTGTTTTACAGATAAGAACTGAGGTTCTAAGAGATTAGGTGAAATCCCCAAGGCATCATACTTGTAAGTTATAGAAATAGAAGTAAAAAATAGGTTCTGTCTGATCCAAAGGCTTTTGTATTTTCATTATATTGTGCATAAATCTCTATTTTCCTAATCTTCTCTGTATTGATATCTACATTACGTAAATAAAGAAGCAGAGTTGAGAATTGTCAGAATAATTATTGCCATGTGTTCCTTATTGATTTCCTTTGGAATTTAACATCCCAACACTAGGCTTATTTTGGCTGAGGTGCTTTTTATTTATAACATCTGTGGCTCTTTCCTAACATGTTTTTCTGGTTTGCAAACTTCTAGAGTTCCTCATGGTGTCTATTCTCAGGGTGCTTTCCTTTCCTTCAGCTGTGCAAATACTGAAGTGATTGAAATACTGAACATAAACAAATGGAAGCCGTTTGCTGTGCAGACCTCTCCTTCCTTCCTGGCCCATGTACCCCACCATCCCAAACACACTTACCACCTTTGTTGCCAACAATAAGTATCAAATCCAACTCTATCCAAATAATCCATTTGTAGGGAAGCCCCATGTTTTACCTGTCTTCCTTTGTAAATTTTTTTTTTTTTTTAATGTAAGCATTTCCTTCTAGGGTCTTAAATTAAGCCTCAAGATAAACTGCGGAAACAAGGAGAGCTAAGTAGAGCCTAATGATCACTTGTCAAGGACAGAAGCTAACATGAATAGGGTTGCAAACTTGGAAAGAAATAGCTTCATACACAGCAGTATTAACAAACAAGTTGCCAAAGCAAACTCGCAAATCATTTTTTTCTTTTGCTTGCATAATCCCAACATTTATCCAGAATGTTGTTACATTTCCTTTCACAATTCTAGTCAGCCTGTATTTTTCCTATACAAATATAAAATACTGAAGCTTTTTATTTTGAGTTTTCTCACCTGTGAGAAAATCTACTCCTCATATATGTAAATTTAGCAAGTCCTAATTAAATAAAAGTTTATTAAAGAAAATGTAGTTTTTAAAAAAGAATGCACAGTCAAGAAATTTAGACCTCACAGCCATGTGTCACATCGCAGAGTATCTACGGCATGACTATAAAATAGGGGCACTCACAGTGTCAACAGCCTGTGGCTGTTGCATTGCATAGTGCTTATCAAATACCTAGCACATATTAAGTATGTAATAAATGTTAGCCACTATTATTACTAGCATTAAAAACTTTAACTTTAGCATAGACATGTAAAAGATGATATCAGAATATGAGGTCACCCTAAATAACAATGGCTTAAACCCCATTTGTGAATGAAGCACAGAGAGGTTAAGTCATATGCCAAAGGTCACACAGAGAGAAAAAGTAGAATGGTTCCTTAACTGAGAAAGATAAGGATATAACTTGAGTTATGGTATTGTTACACATAAATAAAGCATGTGTAGCTCAGAAATAGGATTGCTAAGAAATAAAGCATCTAGAAATGAACAGTGAAGGGCCTCGTATATTTGATAAGCATAATCACTCATGTGGGGTGATTTATGAGTGAATCAGAACCTGATGTCATTAACAAAATCTTAGTTGTACAAATAACTCTACTCTGATTCTGTGCTCACCATCCAAAGTTCCACTAAAACACTGGTTTCCCATGTAGTTTGCCAGAATCTGAACCCACCCACTTTTTCTCATTAAATTACTTTTCTTTGTACTGGTAAAAAATTAAGTGCTTACTAAATGTTTGTTGAATGAATGAATGAATAAGAAAAAGTAAGAAACTGGAAAAGAAATGAGAGAACAAAGATTAAGGGAAAAGAGAATTTTAAGGCACAGCCAAGGTCTACACAAAGGCCACAGGGAATGACGCATGAAAAAAGGTCATTTGACTTGGCAAGAAATAGGTCATTGGCAGAATTTAGAGATAACTTTGCAATGTGGTAGTCACAGAGTCCAAACGGAAGGGATTTAAGACAAGAATGAGTGGATAGGAAGTATAAATAACAAATGGAAACTATGTATTTGAAAGAGCTGGCTGTGAACTGAAGGAGAGAGGTAGTTTCTAGAAAGAAAAATGAGTTGTCTGTGCATGTGTGTGAGTGTGTGTAAATTGTGTGTGCATGAGTGTGTGTGTGTGTTTGGGAAGTGGAAACTTGGAAGTGTTTGGAGATAAAAGAGAAACAAACACTGATGTATAAAATAATAAAAATTCTGATAATTTGAGATTTGGGGGTAACTTCTGAGGCTATGAAGGTTGACAGAACTAGTGCTCTAATGTTTTTTTTCCCTAATAGACTGGGTCACTTGTGAGTGAAAGAAAGTGAGCCGAGATGCTGGGTACCGTTCAAGCTTTATTAAAGAAAGAAATCTGCTGGGCTGTACTCAAAATGGAGGACAGCCCGGGGCTGCCCTGAAAATGGGGGACAGCCGCAACAATGGGTTTGCAAGAGTTTGTATTAGCTTTTGGGCATGAAATATACGGGGGGAGGGACCATTAGGTTAATGTAACTGGGCGGAGAACTGTGCCAATGCAGAAGCCAGAAAGTTGTTTCTAAGTCAGGAGGCTTCTCGTAAAGGGAAGTGGGGAGGGGCTTAGTGCTGGAGTGTAAGACGAGGCCGGCGGCTATATCATGCTGGTGCTAATTGTGTGCACAATGGTGCCGCCATGTCCAAAATCCATCAACTTGTAACCCCAGTGCTTAAAATAGTGCTGGCATATGGTAGGCATGTGGCAGATATTTGTTGGATAGCATAGCATAATGCTTTAGCAGAAGTGCAATGTATATTATTTCCTTTTACCACTCTTAGATCAACCATCCATTCTCCATTCTTATCACCTGATTCCATGATGGGTAGTGGTGGGACAAGAAGTGATGGTGGTTAGGGAACTTTAGCTCCCTTATTTTGTATCAACACTCTTGAAGCTGAAATGGTGTGCAGGGTATGCAAACACAGCTTCATCACATCTCAATAAACATGTACATTTTAAGTGGAAAACGCACCTTCAACATTCCCTTTTTTTTTAAACATTTTCTGCCTTGATTCCAGAAAACGATATACACCTGGTTTTCCTCCTCTGCTTCTTCTCAGTTTATTTACTCAACAAATATTAATTGAGTAACTATCATAGCCTAGGTGTTATTCTAGGCACTGAGTAGTAAGTAAAATATTAAATTCCTATCCTCATGGAGCTCACATTCTAGTGGGAGAGACAGGCACTGGACAAGATCAAGTGAAATGTACTATATGTTAGAGAATAAGTTCTAAGAAAACAATAAAGCAGAGAAGGCATACAGCATTGTTGGGTAAGGGACTGTGGTGTTACATACATATGACCACGGAAGGCCTCATTGAGAAGGCAGCATTTGAATAAAGACCTGAAGGAAGTGGGGGAGCAAGGCATGAGGGTATAACAAGGGAAGACCATGCCAGGCAGAAAGAGCAAGTACGAAGGTTCTGAGGTGGGAGCATGCCGGTTATATTTGAGGAAAGGGAAGAGGTTCATGTGACTAGAGCAGAGTAAGGAAGAGAGACGTTAGGCAATTGGTTAGGGAGCTAATGTAGGCCTTTTTAGTTACAAGTGCTTTGGCTTTATTCTACCCAAGATAAGAAGTTTTAGAGGGTTTTGTCCAGAGAAATGACAACACAATGTTCGGTTCTAATAGGACCACTCTGGTGTTCTGTGGAGAATAGACCATAGTAGGGCAAGGAGAGAAGCAGGAAACTCTTTAGAAGGTTGCTGGAATAATTTAGGCAAGAGAGGGAACGGTTTGGTTTCTGGGGGTAGTAGTGTAGGTGGTGTGAACTGGTTAGATTCTGGAAGGTAGAACCAGTAGGATTTGCTGGTGGATCACATATGGGGTGTGAGAGAGAGAATGACTTCAAGGTTGGGGACCTGAACAGTGGGAAGGATGGAGTTAACAATCCTCTGAGATTTGGAAGACTGTGAGATAATTCAGTGTTGGGGCGGGACAGAATGTCAAAAGCTCAAATTTGGGCATGTTAATTTTGAGATGTCTATCAGACATCCAAGTGTGATGTGAGATGTGAAGTAGCCAACTGAAGTGTATGAATTTGAATTTCAGGGAAGAAGTCTGGGATGGAAATATAAATTTGAGGTTTTTCAGCGCTTGTAGGATATTTAAAGCCTGGAGACTGGGTGAGGTCCTTCTTGCTGGGTCCTGTTCAGCAATGTGAGGTTTTAACATTGAAATGCTGCAGATTGCAGTCTTTGAATCTCTTCACTTTTCTGCATACATTAAATCATCTCTCGTTCTTTCATCTCTCACACTCCTTATCAAATCTGGTTAGCAAATCCTGGATATAGTTTGCAACTGACCCATTCCTACCACCTTCACTGTTATCACCCTGATCCATTTCTCTTGCCCATATTACTACAATAACCCCATAACTGGTCTTCCATTCCATATGTGTCTTGCTTAAGTCTGTTCTCACAAAGTAGCCAGAACCTTTTAAAAATTTAAATCAGATAGTTTAACTCCTCTGCTCAAAAAACTCCAGTGGTAAATGCCAGAGTAAATGCCAGTCCCCGTAATGAACTAAAAATGTCCTGTACAATCTTATCATCCAATAACTCTCTGACCACATCTTCTATTCCTTTCTATCTTGCTGCTATAGCCTTCTAGTTTCATTGATTTTCTCGAACATCCCAGGTTATTCCCTATGCCTGAAACACTTGCCTTCAGATATCTGCATGGCTCTTTCCCAAACCACCTTCAGGTCTTTACTCAATGCCACCATCTCGGTGATGCATTCCTGGATTCCCCATTTAGAAATCCAAGACTTCCCCCCAAGAAGTCCCCATCCTACCTAACATATTAATGTCAACTCCATGAAAGTATAGATTATTGCCTCTTTTGTTCTCTGCTGTATTCCCAGCACCAAGAATAGTGTCTGACACATAGTCGACACTTAATATTTTTTTTCTAAGTGGAGGACTTAATGAACGAAATAAAAATACAATCTAAGCGAACGCTGTCTGCTTGCTATGCGAGTGTTGCTTCAAGAATATTCTCCTAGATCCTCTAGGAGGATTTCAAATAAATGAAATGCCAAAATAAACATAGGGGATACAGTAGGAAGTACATGCAGTGAGGCTCAAGAGGCTTCTTTAAGTCATACTCATGGAGGGCATTTATAAAAATGAGTAGAATGTGTTCCTGTTTTTGAGAAATTTGTAGTCCAATTGGGGGGAAAAGTTGTGTAACAACATGTGACTTGCATAAAAGGAAAAAGTTTTAATGTAAGTATTAACAACTTTCCCCTTGACTGCCAATTCCTAAAAACATTGGAGTTTTTTAGGCCTGTGGTTTTGTTGAGCTGATAATAAAGAGGAGAGCTCCAAATCTGAAAGAAGTTGGGCAAGACTGATTGATTTACACTAAGAAGGGAGAGGAGCATCTCAAGGCAGTTTTTGTCTCAAAGAAAAAAGTCAGATCAGAAAGGAAGGAATTGGGTGGTATGAGTAAGAAGGAAGAAGTATGATTGACAAATATGTGTGGACTAAGATTTTGGCAATAGGGTGCATGGTGGGGAAAGAAGGGAGGGATCTTGGAGGAGCTTCCATAATAATTGGAGGGAACCAAGTAGGTAAGGAGAAGCTTTAGAATATTTATGGGTCAGGCAAAAGAACTGTTCCTTCTTTCCTCTAGAAAATCTCAGTTTTAGGACCATTTCTTTTTTTCTAGAAAGCATCCAAATGGCTTGATAAGAAGCTCAATGAATTCATTCAGTGTTGCCATTTGACTGTTGGAAAATGTCTTGCTTCAAAAATGATGATGTCAGTTTTGCCTAATTAATATACAGCAGTTCATTCTGTTAAAAGAAAAACTTTGTCCAAATTCAATTTAAAAGAGTTTAATTGGGCAAACAAATGATTCCTACATAAGGAAGCCCTGTGAGAACCAGAAGAGGCTCAAAGAACTACACTCCAGAATGTGGGCAGGTAGTATTTATAAACAGAAACAGAGAAGTGAGGTACAGAAACAACTTCACTAGTTACAGCCCAGAGTTTGCCATATTGGGCATGGTCTCATTAGTTGGCAGCCTGTGATGGGCTGAAGCTAAGCTGCTGTGATTGGCTGCGACTCAGCTATTTGTTAGGAAGGTATAGTCCTAAGTTAGATTTTCAGTTTGTTTATGTACCAAGCTAGGTAGAGGTTTGATGTGACTGTAAGCAACAAAGAAGATCGGGGTGAAAGACTGTTCCTGGTTTTTACCAAACCATGTCATCAGCTAGAGAAGAATGTGAAGGGATCAATTGTATCTGGTACTTTTACAAGTTACATCTGTGAATCTCTACGTGAAACTTCTCTTTATCTAGCACTACATTTGTGCTTTTGTTAATTACTCTCTCTAATATTTTATTCCCTGTTTTTCCTCTTTTGTGGTTTTCCTTTCTTTTTCTTTTTTTTTTTTTTGACTTAAACTTGATGTTAAGACATTTTTATACCATAAAAATTATAAAATGTTATTAATTGTCTGGCATTTTTCCCTTTTTATTTTCTACCATTTTGTTTGTGTGGGGACTCATAAGCTGACTGATGAGCTGGCCAATAAAAAGGACTTTTCTACCTTTTTCTGTTAAGGAATGGCTGAGTGTGGGATTCCTTTATACCATAGGTGGGTTACCATTGGACAAGTAGGTTGGTGAAGATATATTATGAGAAAGTCTCCCCAATTCTTTCTGATAATATCCCAATTGAGTATCACTTAATTGAATTGACTAGAATACTGGGGTTCTAAGTACAGGAGGATGTACAATTATAGAGAGAAGCATCACCATTACCACCATCATCACCATCATCACCATTAGTGTCATGTTGGTCATACAATGTCTTCATTATAGCAGCTGTCATTTCTATACCACTTATGGTGTGTCATAGACTGTTCTACGTGTTTTATATACCTTAACTCATTTTGTCCTCACAACACCTCAGATCAGTACTGTTATCATCTCCATTTTATAGGCAAGGAAACAGATATAGAAGACTAAACTTGCCTTAGGTTATTCAGCTCGTGAGGGATGTTGCCAGGACTCAAATCCAGGTAGTCTGGCTTTATAGCATGTGTTCTTTATACCGCCTCCAATTGTAATGAAGGTCCAACCCCTGTATTAATATTAATGAGGAATTAATATTTCCCCATTAAATTTAAAACTCATTGAAGGCAGACGTGTCTCCTACTCTTACTGGAATGACTGTTGCCTTATGCACACTGGGTGGGCAGTTAGTATTTGCTATAAAAACAAATGAATATGCTTTAGGAATGATGTCATTTGCAATGGAAAGAGTAAGTCCTGAATAACCAATTTACCTGATTCTGGAACAGATTCTGCTTCTTGTATGCAGACTTACAATCAGACAAGGTAGGTCAGAGCATTTCCTACCTTGGGGAGAAAAAGGAGCAGGTGAAAGGAGGACAGGAGAATGTCAGAGAGTAAGAGCCGGGAACCAGGGACTAAAACCAGTATATACATATCTTAATATCATTGTACCCATTGACCAACCTCTCCCCATCACCCCACTCCCACCCTTCCCAGTCTCCGGTAACTATTATTCTACTCTCTAATTCTACAAGATCAACTTTTTTCTTATTCCACTTGAGTGAGCTCGTGCAGTATTTGTCCTTCTGTGCTTGCCTTATTTCACTTTACATAATGTCTTCTAAGTTCATCCATGTTGTTAAAAATGACAGAATTTCATTCGTTTTTATGGCTGAATAGTATTCCATTGTGTGTGTGTATATATATATCACATTTAAAAAATCTACTTATCTGTTTTGGTTTTGGTTTTTGGCAGCTGTGCAGTATGGAGATATCAACCCCTGACCTTGGTGTTACCGGCACCATGCTCTCCCAAGTGAACCAACAGCCAGCCCCTTAAATCTCTTCATCTGTGGATGAACATTTAAGTTGATTAGCTATAGCGAATAGTGCTGTGATGAACATGGGAGTGCAAATATCTCTTCGATAAACTGATTTCATTTCCTTTGGATATATGCCCAGAAATGGAATTGCTGGATTATATGGTTGTTCCATTTTTAATTTTTTGAGGAACCTCAATTTACATCCCTACCAATAGTGTATAAGAGTTTTCCCTTTCTTCACATCCTCACCAGCATTTTTTATTTATTTATTTATTTATTATCATTTAGATAATAACCATTCTAACTGGGATGAGGTGATATCTCTTTGTGGTTTTGATTTGCACTTCCCTGATGATTAGTGATGCTGGGCATTTTTTCATATACCTGTTGGCCATTTGTATGTCTTCTTTTGAGAATGTCTGTCCAGGACTTTTGCCTATTTTAAAAATTAGATTATTTGGTTTTTTGCTGTTGAGTTGTTTGAGTTTCTTATACACTCTGAATTTTTTTTTTCCTTTTTGTCTTTTTTACTGACCGGTAACGGAATCGCAACCCTCAGTGTTGCGCCCGCACCACACTCAGCCAGTGAGTGGGAACCAGTCTCCACATGGGATCCGAACCCTCGGCGGGAGCGCCGCTGCACTCCCAAGCGGCGCACTCTCCAGTGTGCCACTGGGCCGGCCCTACATTCTGAATATTAACCCCTTGTCAGATGCTTAGGTTGCAAATATTTTTTCCCATTCTGTAGGTTTTCTGTTCACTCTGGTGATTGTTTTCTTTGCTGTGCAGAAGCTTTTTAGTTTGATGTAATCCTGTGTGTCTATTTTTGCATTTTTTGCCTGTGCTTTTGAAGTCCTATCCAAAAATCCTTCCTCAAACAAGTGTCATGAAGCATTTCCCCTATGTTTTCTTCTAGTAATTTCATAGTTTGGGGTCTTACATTTAAGTCTTTAATCTATTTTGAGTTGATTTTTCTGTATGGTGAGAGAGGGTGGAGTTGACTTTCAGTCTTCTGCATGTGGATATCCAGTTTTCCCAGCACCATTTATTGAAGAGACTGTCCTTTCCCCAATGTGTGTTCTTGGTAGAAAATCAGTTGGCTGTAGGTGTGTGGATTTATTTATGCGTACTGTATTGGGTTCCATTGGTCTATGTGTCTGTTTTTATGCCAGTACCATGGTGTTTTGGTTAATATAGTTTTGTAGGATATTTTGAAGTCAGGTAGTGTGATACCTCCAACTTTGTTCTTTTTGCTCAGGATCGCCTCAGCTATTCGGGATCTTTTGTGTTTCCATATGAATTTTAGGATTGTTTTTTCTATTTTTTTGAAGAATGCCATTGGTATTTTGATTGCATTGAATCTGTAGATCGCTTTGGGCAGTATGAACATTTTAACAACATGAGTTCAATTCTCCCAATCCACAAATGCAGAATATCTTTCCATTTATTTGTGTCCTCTTCAATTTCTTTCATCAATATTTTATAGTTTTTATTATAGATATCTTTCACCTCCTTCACTGAAGTTATTTCTAGGCCTTTTTTTTTTTGTAGCTATTGTAAATGGGACTGTTTTGTTGATTTCTTTTTTAGACAGTTCACTGTTGGCATATAGAAATGCTACTGATTTTTGTATGTTGATTTTGTATTCTGCAACTTTACTGAATTTGTTTAATAGTCTTTTCAAATACCAACATTTCATTTTGCTGCTTCTCTATTAAACATTTATTTCTATTTCTGAATGTTCTGTTCTTTTCTATATTATCTTCCTCATCCAATTTTCTTTGGGTTTTTATTATTTAATTCCAGCATTTAAAAATTTTGTATTATACTCTCCACTTTAAGTCTTAAGTAGCCAGAATTGTGTTTAAAAATTTGAAAACAGGGAGTTATTTTTAGCTATCATTTTATTTTTAGTTTTTGTGTTCTCATAATAAGCTATCAGTTGCAACAAACCATTCCAAATTTCAGAGGGCTGAACACAATACAGGTTGATTTCTTGCTCATTCGAAGTCCAACACGAATGCTTCTAAATATAGCACAGAAAGTAAGCTCCTTCCCTTTTAGACTGCCAACATTCTCAACATGTAGCCCTATAATTTTTTGATGAAGAGGAAGGAAGCATGTGGAAGATTGCACAGTATATTCTGTGGTCAGGCCTGAAAGTACATGTATCACCTCTGCCCACATTCATTAGGACCAAGCTAAGTCTCCTAAATATGTGGGCTGGAAATGTGATTTAACTATATGCCTACGACAGAGAGGAGAATCAGATTCCCTGCCATAATTTCTAATGTGATTGATTGCATCATGGTCAGAGAATGTGTTCTGTATGATACCAATTCTTTGAAGAATTAACGACAGTCCATTTTTGTAAATGTTTTGTGTGTGCTTGAAAATAACGTGTATATTTTCTAGTTACTGGATGTAGGCTTCTATATATATCAACTAAATTAAACCTGTTGACTTTATTATTCAAATTATTTGCATCCTTACTGGTTTTTCTTATCTACTTCAAGTATTAATTAGAAATTTCCCACAGTGTTGGCAGATTTGTCAATTTCTCTTTGTAGTTCTTTTAATGTATATGTTATTTATTTTGAGGCTATGATACTAAACAATATAAACTTACAAATGTAGTTTATCCTTTTGATTATGTCCTGTTATTTTTATAGAGTTCCCTTATTTATCAGTAGTATTTTTTCCTTTAAAGAATATTTTGTCCAGTGTTAATTATGGCTATATTTCTTTCTTTTGGCTAAATTTGCCTAGTTCTCCTTTTGAAACTCTAATTAGATATATATTTCTCACTCTGTTCTCCTTGTGTCCTCAACTCTTTTAAAAATATTTTCATCTTTTTAATCTCTATTGCATTTTGTGCAATTCCTTCTTTTGCATAAAAATCTTCCATTTTATTAATTCTCTCCTCCATTGTATCTATCTTTTGTTTAACACTTACATTGACTTTTTACTTTTAATTGTTACATTTTTATTTCTAGGAGATCTTCTTTCCCAAATTCTGCCTAATCTCTTACTGATTAGTCATGTTTTTACCTCCTTCCTCCTTTTTTATTTTTTTACGAAAAATGATTCTTTAAACATATATAAATACTGCATTTACATTTTTTTCTAATATATTCCCTGTATTTGTACATTTCCAATATTTAGGCTCCTATTGTTTATTATGTCTGTGACATTTGCTTATAATTGCTTAGTTTCTCATGTGTTTTGTGGATTTTTTGTTTATTCTGAAATTTTATTCAAAACAAAAAGCAATCCTTTGGACCTTCTAATGTCCAGGTTGTAGATTTATTTCTCCAGGAAGAATTTGTTTTTCTTTCTGACACATGTATGGGGACATTACAGACCTGGGTTCAATTTAAAATGGGACTAGAAATGAAAATTTTTAGTTTATGGTTTTTCTTACCATGTTAACAGTGCAAATTTTGATCTTAAATTCATGTCTAGTGGCTATGAATTCTCAGGAGAGCTTTTTTCTCCTGTAGTCAAGTATCTGCCAGACAGTTTTCCTTGCTTCTTGCCCCTGTGAGGGGTTATTTATTTACCTCTTTCTAGTGAACTGTCTTTCTGTGTGCTAAGGCCTCCCTGAGCATGGCTTCTATGCTGGTGGTCTCTAATGGAACTCTGCTCTGTGAACATTCCAGGCAGCCTGCATGTATAGGTAATCCCAGAGTACTCAAGTCATTTCAGTTCTCATTTATTTCTCTAGACTCATACTCCCACTTAATTCCTGGCAGCCTCTTCCATTCATTTTTTTAAAAGAGTTTTTAATATTTTATCTAGCAATTTTTCAGAGAATTAAGAGAATTATCAATATAATTCTCTTTTATTTTTTCAAGTTGCAATTAAATACAGTTGAAAATAGTACAGATATTTGCGGGAGGGATCATCATGTTTTCAGTCTATTGTCAATGCTGGGTGCCTCAGTGACTTGTGGATTTCTTTAAATGACTCCAACAATTTGTCAGAATTGATGAAATGTGAATGATGTAAGATTGGAATCACTGTTATGAGACCTGTGAAAACTCAGTGCCAGCCCTTCCACTAAGTGACCTTGTTAACCTGTGTGGTGTCAAGCCACCCTTTGGGACTTGATTCTTCTCATCCCTAAGATGCATTGGTTTACCTAGTATACCTTCCCAAGCAGTATATACTACATGTGTTCTAGAATTTATTGATATCTTTGACCCCCAGGTATTGCCTGGGGCAGCTTGAGCCCTCCTTGCCAGTCACTTTCAGTCTCTAATAGTCTCATGTCTTTACCCTTATGTGCCTTATAAATAACACTTTCCATGTGTATTGTGCTGTGAAAAAGGTTAAGAAGAATGGTCCAGGAGGCCTTTTAACAGTCCTCCTTTCTCTAAAGCTCTTGATTTTAAAGATTAACTATTAATACTCTCTTCTTCTCTGGGCACTTATTCACTGAATGAGCATATTGTATCCAAGAGAGGAGGGGATGGGTTTTACACAGAGTTGCTTTTAACTGAAATCTTCAAAAGGAGTTCTGTATCTTTCTAAATGAGGAAAATCTCAAGAATTTGTTCAAAGTGACTTGTTTAGAGCCAGTAATGCCATCCTAGAAAAATGGTTCTGATGATTTGAACCAGCCAAGGCCCTTGGTGCCTACTTTGATACAAATTGTATTTGCTTATAACTGGTTTCATTGTATGTGTTCACCTCCTCTTTCTTTTCTAAGAGTACAATATTATAGAGGCAGTTTAGAGGTCAATTTAAGTGACCTCATGTCCGTTCCTTTCTCTTTTTTTTTGTTTATATTTAATAGTGTGTGCCTTTGTCTTGCTTTATATTTTTAATCTCTCTGTTTCCCTGATATTTTGAAAAACTTGAAAAAAAACAGCCCGGTTTTACTTCCCAAGGACTTATACCCATAAAACCTGTCAAAAAAATTATTGGTTTTGCTAATACCTGAAAAAATGGGCCCTAACATGCTCTATTTCTGGTTGTTTCTACAAGATACTGAATGCTTTAAGGAGAATGTTTAGCATTCAGCAACCCGAGTTCAGTCTGGCTCTGAAGTGGCATTGTTTAGGTTGGGAAGTAGCATGTTTTCAAAAAAACAGATTCCTGTCTCCACCCCAGTTCTACTGAATCTGAACCTCTGTGAGTCAGGGGTCAAGGATTCTGCAGTTTTACAAAACTATAGTTTTAGTTTCAGGAACTACTTGTCTGGAAGACAAGAGAGAGCAAATAACTTGGCTGGAAAATGAGGGAAAGGTTTGACGAAGACTTCACAGAAGAGTTATTATTATTATTTTTTAAATTTATCTTTGAAGGATAAATAAAATATTTGCCGGATGGGGAAGAATGTGGTAGGATATTTTTAGTCAGAAGGAGTGTCATGAGTAGAGGCTCAAGAGCGAGAATCCACGGCATATTTCTGAGAGCTATAAATGGTCCAGTTTGACTAGACTGATGCCTAAAATGGGAGTGGAGGGTGGGGAGATGGAAATCACAGAAGATGTGTCTGGAAAGTAGATTAGGACTAAATTGTGACAAGTCTCAAAGGATAAGAAATTGTATTTTATTTCATAGGCAATAAAAGCCATCAAAGCATTCATAAATATAATAATGTGTCAAGATTTTCATTTTATCATATAACTATGGCAGCAATGTGAAGAATGAATTCAAGGGAGAAGAAACAAGAGGGAATGAGACCAATTGAAGATTATTAGAATAACTTGGAAGAATGATTTTAAGGCAGTAGCTGAGGAAATGGAGAAAAGAGAATAGATTTGAGATCATTAATTTACCCAATAAATATCTGTAGACTATTTTGCATGTGGTGGGCCATGTGCTAGCTGCTAGGAAAAAACAAAACCAAATCGTGAATGTTCTAAGACAAATAAAAATATGTAATATGTGTAGGTGTTTTTGTGTGTATGAATAGAAGAAATATTTTTAAAATAGTGGTATCCTCTTTGTGGAAGAAATATAATTTTATTTTTCTTTATTATGTATTATTGAATATTCTAAAGTATCTATGATACGGATATATTATACTTATACATTTTTATAATTTAATAATATACATGATTTTTCCTCCCAGGAGCCTAGTGAGAAGATAGATGTGTGAACAAACAACTATACAGCCATAAGGTAGTTGTTATAATAGAGATATATTGAAAAATCACTGAACACGTGTCAGAATTAGCATCTAAGAGTACCTTCAAGAGACAGGAAAGTCTTCATGAAGGAGGCAGCATTTTGGTTGAACCTTGTAGGATTTGTGGGAATCCTAGAGAAGAGATATTCCAGGCAAAGAGTACAGCATTGGAAGATTAATCTGAGTAGACAGGCAGGTGTCAGATTCTGAACAGTTTTGTATTCTTTGCAAAAGTGTTTAGAATTTATCTTATAATTCATTATAAAAATGCAAGCAGGAAGAAAACAAGCAAATGTTCACATCATGAAGACCATTCTGGCAGCAGTACAGAAGTTAGATTAAGGTGATGTGGACTGTATAGTGAGATTAGAGGCAGGCAGGAAAATCAGCAAGGAGACACTTGTAATAGTTTAGGTGAGAATTAACAGGTCTTAGTGATTAGATGGAATGGGTGGTATGTTTGCATGCTTGTGTGTGTGTGTACACCACTTGTGTTTGGTAGGTAGATGGTCGAAGAAGCAGAAAGAATTTATAATATCCATCAGATTACTTTTCTTTCTCTCAGCTGAGTGGGTAATGGTGTTACTAACCATAATAGGAAATATATGACAACTTATGGTGAGCTTAAGGTACATGTGGGATATTCAAGCAGAAAATTTTAATAGGAAGATATATATATGAATATGGACCTCACAAAACAGATAAAGAGCTAAAAAAAATCAATAAGATTTGGTGACTGCTTAGATGTGGTTGGAGATAGCTGTGAGATATTCAAATAAAAGATAGAGGATAAGGAAAAAAATGAAAAGAAATAAAAATTGGAAAGAAATGAAATACTGAGTTTTACCTTAACATGTTATATATAAATTATTGAATGACTACATACCAGAGTGAATGAACTCTCAATCTAGACTACTTGGGCTCAAATCCCAGCTTTAGCGTTTGCTGAAGCTCCATTTAGCATCTCCGTGAGCAAATTACTTAACCTCTATGAGGCTCAGTTTTCTCATGTGTATAATAGAATTAATATTAGTCCTTGACCCTCAGGGTTTTTGTGAGGATTAAATGAGACAGTTTATGGAGGGAACTATAAGTAATATCAGAGCATAGTTAGTGTTGGTTGTTATTTGAATTATTTAGAAAAAAAAAAGAAAGGATTTTGTTCTTAAATAATGAAAAATGTAGCTGCATGAAACTTTTTTTATGAAGAAAAAAATTTCCTTGTTGCTTAGTTACAATAGAGAAAGTAACTTTTCTATCTTTGTTTTGGTCCATGGTTCAAAATGATGCAAAACAACTAGAATTTTCAATAGAAAGCATAACTGATATCCCAGTCAGGTCTTTGAAGTTTAGTTGACAGTTGTGCAGAAAAACAAGGTGATAAGACAAAGAATAAAGCTGTAAGTGTTTCTCAAGAAAGGGCATCATGACCATGAGGCTATCTTGTTTTATTCTAGGCTTGGTAAATTATTTTGGATCTCCAGGCTAGGTAGTATAAAGACACACTTCTTATTTAATGTCCTGAACTATTACTTCCTTTTTCATATGATTAAGCATTATCAGATCCAGAAGTTAGCCACTGAAAGGAAGTAGAAACCTGGAATACAGCATTGTTTGGCTATGTTCTCCTACTTGCTAGTGAGTCATACTGGCTATATCCTTTTTCTTTCTTGAGAACAACTGCAAAGAAGTGGGCAGTTAGGCTTTCAAGGTTTAGTGATCTTTTCTTCTTAGATGTAAAGGATGAGTAGATTTTAAGAGAGACAGTTGGATAAGTTTTAATTTTTTTTTCTGAGAGAAAATGAATCACATGGGCTGATTATGTAAAATATCTACCTTTTCTAGTGATAAAGATGCCAACTGATTCATATCTCTTTTCAGATTCTTATTCTATTCTAAAGAAGAACTAGTACATTTTTAAGTGTTTATTGTGTACCAGTCATTCTAGATATTTTGCATATTTTAATGTACTTAATATGTACAACAGTCTTGTGAGGTAGGTACTGTTATTATATCCCATTTTATAGGTTAAGAAACTGAGAAATAGACTAAGCAATTTGCCCTGGTAAACAGCAGTTTGATTCAATAGTCCATGAGCCTAATAAACTTCAATGCCTTAGTGTATATTGGTTACTGTCAAAGAATTGATAAAAAATCATGATAATTAGGTTTACAGACGTATTTTTAAATAGTTTGAAAAATACATATAAATAAAATATAATAGGTGCCTTCTTACATATCTTCTAGGAAAGGATGCACAAAAGCATTACATTTTTTAAAAGCACTTTACATGTGTTTTCTCATTTGAGACTCATAACAACCCTATGAGTAAAGCAGTGAAAAATGTTTCTGTCCCCGTTTCGAAATGAGAAAATGAGGTTCAACAACATTAAATTACTTACTCAAGTCTCTGTGGTAAAATTGGGACAAGAATCAAGATCTGTTCAGTGTTTTTTTCCACTAGGCCATCTTCCTGCTTTCATAAACAGTAACCAACAAGGCCTTTGCAGATTAGAGGAGGCAACGGGTGAAGCATGACATTTTTTGGAATGGGTTTTTACTGAACAATAAAAAAGTGCTAACTAAGGTGACCATTTGCTATTAGTATTGTATTTGATACCAAACGTGAATTTCAAGTGAAGAGATGTTAGATTATTTTATATTTTTGAGGGAATTAAAATATCCAGCCTTAGCAGCTTAGTTTCAGAAACTGCAGTTCTTCAAAATAAATATTTTGGAAATTACACTGTTTCAACAAAAAAAACTTCTTGAATAAATTTAAATGTGTTTCTGAAAAGAATCGAAAATTGTTTTGATTTTATTTAAGACCATTTAAAAAACCGATGTTGTTGATTGTCACTGTTATTATTCACTGAGAACAGTTTTGAATTTCATAATTAATTGTGATAATATCAGAGATAGGACTGTTTATCCCTTCTGCTCTTTTTTGTTTTCCAAATTCACAATACCTTTTGAAGGTTAATCAATTTGCTCTGCTACACACAGTGCATTAATGAAATTCTAGATTTTCATTCTAGAGCCAGCCTTTCCAAGTTGCTGCCTAGGTTCAGTGGACCATTTTCCCTCCAGGCAGAGTGCTTTTCCTGAGGTTACTCTGAATGAGAGGAAAATAGATATGTCCTGAGTTTTTTATAAATCTGAAAAATAATTATGGGAGAAAATTTGTAAATGAGATATACAGAAAGGCAGATAAATTGAAGGAAGGGTGGGGAGTAGCTAAAATATCAGGATGACTTCTCTTTTGCTGATTTCCTTTTTTTGAAGAAAGAGTTGAATCATTATGCTCTTACAGGCCTTACAAACATACCTCTGGCTGGCAGCCAGGGGTAGATATACTGTGGAAGCATTTGCTGCTCTTCATCCTTGTATTGAATTTTGCCTACGGTGAAGCAGACAGAAAATGAAGGACAAGCTGGTTAATAAAGTCACATACACTTGGCCTGTTTATTACTTGGTCGAAGTTATTCCTAGTATACGAAGAACCAGAAGGGTCTTTTAGGAAATAAGATGCTGAGTTTATAGTCTACACATCCATTTATGTAGAAAAATGGTGAGCATTGAAGCACATGGAAATATGGAGTGACAGTGGCTTTTCTAGTTGGTCCCTATGTATACAATTAATGAAGGAAATAATCTTATGAAGCAGGTTTTCCGAAACTCACTGCCTTGAGATAAATTTCATGAACTCAATGTTGACACCTTTTTCTTAAGATAAACAATGTTTGTGGTTAGAACTGCTGATTTATTAATTAATGTATAACCTACTGGTTCTGAATAAGCCACGTAGATAATGTTAATAATAGCTGAAGCCTGACGCTTCTGCTTCAGGTTGCACATAGGCATTTTAGGTTCCTTTGTTGTAATCAGTAACTAATGATTGTGATTTTTTGTGTTCTATGAGAAAAGGACAACTGTACTAGGAGCTTCCCCCTCCCTTTTGAAACTCCCTTATAAAATGCCTTTGCTTGAAGTAGACTTCAGAGCACTTTCCAGCTCTGTTGGCTTATGTTTCCTGAGTTGATCCTCAAGCTTGGCTTTCTTTTTTTTTTTTAAAGTTTTCTTTCTTATGATTCAGCTTTTTACGCAGACAATGCATGAATACATTCTCAATGTAAAATTAAATAATACTTTGTTCTTTTCTTATATACCTCAAAAGATCTTGTGCATACTGGACATAAAATAGGTGTTTAAGAAAATATAAGTTTAATAAATAATATATAGTCATTTGACATATTCAAAAATGCTGCAGGGAATGTTCCATTACAAGGCTTTTTGTTACTGTAAAATAGATCACACATGCAAAAGAGCATATGAAACATAGGTATATATTTAAGGTATACTGATAATACGAATGAGAGACAGAATATTACCAGTGTCCAGAATCAAGCTTGGCTTTCAATAAACCTTTATAAAATTATTTCTGCCTTGATTTTGATCCACACAATCATCCCATAAAGTCCTTCATTTCGTAAAGTGGATGGAACAATTCTTATATGCTTCTCACCATGCTGCCTTTTACGGGTTTTTTGTTGTTGTTGTTCTAATGGTATTCTTTGACATTTATTATATCTCCTATACAAATATTGTGGTTGTTGGGGGTTGGGGAGGGTGGGGAGTGAAGGAGTATCGCTGAGAGTAATGGGAAACCTTGCCCTGATCTTCCCATAAGTAGTTCTATGTATGTGTAACTAAAACCCAAGGAAATTTTTCATTTTCCTATATTTTATTTAATTTTTTCCCTCTCTCTGTTTTCATAGCACTTAATTCATACATCTGATGTGGAATTTGGTATCAAATATATGTGTTTTATATTTGTCTGTACTGCTTGATAATAGGCACTGTATTATATTCAACTTCATATTGTATCTCCAACCCCTAGCAAAATCACTCCTTGTAAAGAGCAGATATTCAGTAAATGTGAAATGAATCAAAGAGATAACCATTTTCTTATATTTTCTCTAACTTTTTTTAACACATTTTCTTATATATTATTTTTTAAGGAAAAAAATTAGATCATATTACTTGAAGAAGAATGTTTCATTCCTAGATAATTTCTTTCTTGTTGATGTTGAGTGTAGTAGCCAACAATCAGCAAGCTCCTGAGAGACTTTTAAAACCATGCTAGAAGCAGATACTGATGAGCCTCAGATATGCATCTGGAAGAAACGCTATTATGTGTCAATTATCACTTTCAGTGGTAAGCTCTGGCTAGGTCCAGAAGCCCTCTTCTTGAATGGTATGTTGGTTAGCCTCTCTGCAGTGGACAGGGTTGGTTATTGATGAAGATGATGAAAGCTAAGGATATGTTAGGCACTATATATATACTTTCCACATGCTTTGTTTCATCTAATCCTGTGTTACAGGCACAGAGAAGATAAAGCAACTTTCCCAGTAGCAAGTGAGGGAGCCTGGCTTTCAAATACCCGCAGTTTGATTCTAGCCCTTATTCTTAACCGTGATATATTCTGTTTCTATCAACTAGTTTCCCTTTATGAAAAAAAAAGAGAATAAATTGAAATGCTGAATATTAAGTTGAATTTTTCCAAGAAAATAAGATTAGTATAGAGGGTTATTTTATGTGTATGTTTAATGACCCCTTTGCCTAACTTTTAACATAAGTGACCACTAATGTATTCAACCTATTGATTGGTATGCACAGCAAGTATCAGTATGTGTAAATTAAGTAAACAGGGCAAAAAAAGTAATGAGCCATTTTAAATTATAATAAATATATACTGTTTTATTATACTGTTTGAAAGTTATCTTCTTAGTTTGTGCATTAATATTCTACAAAGCAGAATTTTTATCAGAAAAAATGGAATTCAGAAAGACTTATTTGGGAGGGTATATACCAGCATTCTGGAGGAGAATTTTGTGAAAACTTGGGTCACTTCAAAGCTTTTCGTAATAATCTTTTTCTTACAATAAAACTTCCTGTAGAAGAACAAATGGAGATCATATTCTTAATCATATGTTGTCTTTGAAAATAAAGTTCTTTCTATTCTTGGTCTGGTACCTGTATTTCATTAGCACTCATAACTTCATCTTGAACTACTAGCTGAGTTTTTAATCACTTGATTCTTTACCACAATTTTAATATCCAATATTTTTTAACCCTTAAAGTTTTATTGTTACTGATATTCAAACTCAGAAACGCAACTCAAGTTGATCCTGAATCCAGAAGTCTAAAGCTTCTGATCTCACTCTCAAGTCCTACATTTTGCCTTCTAATTGTTTATAATGATGATTCTTAATCAGGGGTAATTTTGCCCACCAAGGGACATTTAGCCATGTCTGGAGACATTTTTGGTTGTCATTCCTGGGGGGTGTCATGCCTACAGAGGATTTTTAGGTACTATATGAAAAGTTAATAGGTCAGATTTATAATGGAACTTATACATACAAACGAAAGTTGTGCTTCAAAGTTAGACAGAGGGAAGGAATGGGATCCAGAACTTAGGTTGGAGTATTTGTTTTTTCCAGAAATGGGATCCAGAACTTAGGTTGGAGTATTTGTTTTTTCCTTTTGTCACAATGAAAAGAGGAAATAAGAAAACAATAGGTATAGATGCAGGTAATTTTGAAGATGTACAGATAGAAATTTGAGGATGTTTGTATCTAGTGTCTTCCATTTACTCTGTGAGACAGGAGTTGAGGTCCTCTATTAAGAAAGAAGGAGGTGGCAGTGGTGACCTAGGAGGTTTCGGAATAATAGAAGTTGAAAGAGCCACTGTAGAGAACGGGCAGAGGTGGGGCTTGAAGTTAAACGGGTAAATGCATCATGAATCAGGTGTCTCATAAAGTTTGTGCTAGAAATAGCCCCCAGGAGAAGGAAATTATCAAGAAATAATCAAGGGCTCATTTTCTTGCTGAGCAGACCAGGGTGCAGAGTTCCAGCCATAGAAGGGGACTTGTTGAACCAGTAGAAGACAAGGAAGAGGCCCAGTTATGATGACTGGACAAAAACAGTGGTTCAAGGAAATGATTGTAACTCTCAGGGCATGGGGGAGCCCAGGTTTATGGTACAAGACTGGTTCCTAGTCCCACTTGCAGATAGGAACGGAAGTTGTATTCATTCATTTATGTTTCAAGCATCAACTCCTATAACTACTAGAATAAGACCTGACATACTGTGGATTCTCAATAAATATTTGCTGGTTGAATAAAAGCTATTTTACACTGTGTTAGGCACTGGAGATATATACATGCTGAAGAAAATGGACAAGGGACAAGCACAGTGTACTCTGGGACTCAATGGAGAATCATCTAACCCAGTCTTGACAGCTCAGAGAGGCTATCCCAGAGGAGGTGAGATTTGAGTTTGTGTACAGCATGCCGAGGATAAGGCCGGATCATTTTATTTTTGTAAGAATGGGTTCTCATGGGATAAGGTAGGCAAGACTGACACTGAGAAACTCACTTTTTCCCTTAAATTCCCTGACCCTCCCCCACCAGAGAAAAGTTGCTAAAGGCAGGAAGATCCAATGGAAACTAGTAGTTCAGAGAGGCCTTACACACATCGAGAGCCACCTGTCTGCTTTATGTCCTTCACCAAGTACCATATATCTCAATTCCAAAGTCAAATTGCACTAGATTAAGGACAGTCAATTCAGGACATATTGAAAGTCCTGAATTTGGGGATGGAAGACAGGGATTTCGCACTTGGTAACATCACTTGAGTGATATCACTGACCACTACAGATGAGCTGCTGAATGTTTTTACCTTGGTTTCCTTTTCAACAGCATGAAATTTGTATTGCTAGCCTCCCGTGTGATATATTCATTGGTATCAGAGAAAAGACTCAGAATGCTTGAAGTAAGAAGTATTACTATGTTTGAATGTGTCTCCTAAGGTTCAGGTGTTGGAAACAATCTCCAGTGCAAGTGTTGAGAGGTGGGACCTTCAAGAGATGATTAGGTCATGAGGGCTTTGCCTTCATGAACAGATTAATGCCATTATTACAGGAGTGGGTTTGTTATTTCTGGATTGGGCTCCTTATAAAAGGATGAGTTCAGCCTATTTCCTCTCTCTCTTACCCATGCAATGCCCTCTGCCATGTTATGATGAAGCCTGAAGGCCCTCACCAGATGCAGACCTTCCTAAGACTTCCCAGCCTCTGGAACTGTAAGAAATAAATTTATAAATTACCCAGTCTCAAGTTTTCTGTTATAGCAGCACAAAATGAACTAGGACAAGTCCTGAGTAAAACTTATTTTTCTATTCAAGATAAATATTCAGCTATGTTCTCCAGAAAATACATTTCTTTTTACTAATTCATAATTTATTTTATTTTTGTTTTTGTTCTTTGTTTTGTTTTGCAGCTGGCTGGTACAGGGATCCAAACCCTTGACCTTGGTGTTATAAGGCTGTGCTCCAACCAACCGAGCCAACCAGCCAGACCCATAATTTAGATACCAGGTGATGAAGCAGAAACTGCTGTATTTCTGATGAGATAAAATAAACTTTTACTCCTTTAAGCTTAATGTTTTAAATTGCTGGACCTAATTCTTGCTAGTGTGTCTTTTAACCTTTGATCAGGCATATTTGCTACAAATAACTTGCTGGTTATTAGAGCCTTTCCTAAGGAATTAACTTGTGAATTCACTGGCCAGACTCGTACTTAAACTGGGGCCAGGAGAAAGACAGTCCTTTGGTGGCTTATGCCAGGATTCCAGAAGTCTACCAGTCTGAGTAAAAAATTGAAAATTTATTTATTTGTAAAGCATTTTATGTTTTAAAGGTATTTTATCATGTATTAATTTAATAACTTCTCACAATTATCCTGTGAATTAAGAATTGTAATTTTAATCATTTTATGGTTAAGGAAACTCAGAAGGTTGAAGAAACTCGGCCTAAGGCTCAGCAGCTACCGTAGTGGTCAAATCACTGGGGCTGCCTTGCTCATGGAGATCATGTCTTTGCTGACCTCTTTCTTGTGGGAAACTGCTCCACAATCCCTGCGTCCAACATTTGGTCTGATTGAAAGATGCCTCGTTCTGTGTGACCTCAATCTCCTGGGCTACACTGACTGAACTTGGAGTGGCCACCTGACTGAAGCTGGACTAATCATAATAACCCTCCTTATCCAACACTTGAATTCAGGAGAAGAGCATGGACAATTAGAATTGTTTCATTCTTTCTTTTTTTTTTTTTAACTTGGACAAGAAGAAGGATGAAGGAAGCTGAGGGAGGTGACATAAGGAAAACTTCCTCTTTGCTGGTTGGGAAGCCATTCCTATGGGAGCCAGAGGTCACTGCAAGTTGCTGTGGTAGGCACATTGAGAGCTCTGGTCCGAGAGAAGGAAGCTGACATACAGACAGAAACAGCGATGAAAGGGAGGAACCTAGCAGCACTCATATCCCTGGCTCAGTTGTCCTTGACGACATCTGTGTTTTTATGCTTCTGTCGATTTTGTTTCCTGACCCAATAAAAGCCTCGCTTTCCTTCACCTAAGCTAGTTCTAGCTGGGTTTCTGTAACTTTCATCAAAAAGATCATGATGAATACAACTGTGAAGAGGCACAAACAGAACTGAAATGCATTGCCTTACCCCAGTTTCCAGGCTTTTCCACCAAACATAATCTCTGTTATGTCTGTACTCTGGGGTCCTCAAGTCCTACTAGATTTAATGTGTCACTGTCATTTATACTGATAATACTAGATAAGTTGTGCTGGCTTCAAGTTTCTGGCTTTCTCTCTTGGTTCTCATGATTTATGCTTCCTGATTATTCCAGACTGGTATTTTTGGTAAGAAAAGGCTGGCATCCAGGTAGACTCAGTATTAACAAAGTCTGAGATGAAGTAAGTTCTTCAGATCTTGCACATTTAGAATTTGTTGGAACTCTTTACTCCTAGATCTCAGATTCCATTTTTTCCCTTTGAGTACAGTAGTTCCCTCTTACCCATGGGGATACATTCCAAGCCCCCCAGTGGATGCTTGAAACCACGGATAGTACTGACCCCTGTATATACTGTTTTTTTCCTATGTGTACATACTTATGATAAAGTTTAATTTGTAAGTTAGAGGTTAACAACAATAATTAATAATAAATAGAACAATTGTAACAATATACTGTAATAAAAGTTATGTGAATGTGGTCTCTCTGTCAAAATACTATAATATTTTTCTACCTCAGTTGACCGTGGGTAACTGAAACCATGAAAAGTGAAACTGTGGTACAGGGAGACTACTGTAATCAAACCAAATAAATGAAGAAATTTTTTCAAATATGGACTTTAATGGTCTCCCAAAAGAGATAATTTTAGAAATACAGCCAGCTCATTGGTTTAACTACATCCTTTGTTCACCTTATTCACTAGAACAAGATAACCCACTCTTTCTAAATGATGGCAAGTGTCTAAATACACATGTATGCTACCATTGCATATTCCAACATCTTTTGTCTATTCTCTAATTCATCTCATTTGTTTTAAGGAACATATTGGTTATTTCAATGTCATAGAGTCCTTTTTTTTTTTCGTGTCCGGCAACAGATCGCAACCCTCAGTGTCGCGCCCGTACCGGACCAGGACCGGCAATGGGATCGCAACCCTCGGTGCTGCGCCCGCACCTCGCTCAGCCAGTGAGCGGGAACCGGTCTGTATGTGGGATCCGAACCCTCGGCGGGAGCGCCGCCACGCTCCCAAGTGGCGCACTGTAGCAGTGCGCCACCGGGCCGGCCCAATTAATATCTCTCTGTTTCATTTGATTTTTCCTTCAATAAACATGTTTTGATTTTCTTTCTTTTTTTTTTTTTTCTGTCTTTTTTTGTCTTTTTCCGTGTCCGGCAACGGATCGCAACCCTCAGTGTTGCCCCCGTACCGGACCGGGGACCGGCAACGGGACTGCAACCCTCGGTGCTGCTCCCGTGCCTCGCTCAGCCAGTGAGCAGGAACCGGTCTGTATGTGGGATCCAAACCCTCTGGCGGGAGCGCCGCCGCGCTTCCCAAGCGGCGCACTATCCAGTGCGCCACAGGGCCGGCCCTCAATATCATAGAGTCCTGACCTTGACAATTTATTCCTAAATAACATTACTTAAAAGTAGATTTCTGCCAAAAATCTTGTGTATTTATTCATATATACAGTGTGTATATTACACATGTAATTAATATGAACTTTGTATTTAGTAACTTGCAAGATTTTTTATGTAGAAATAGGATACAATTAAATTACTTTCTTCAAGCCTCATAAATCTGCTTATATTCTTTGTAATAACTGTGATTGCTAAGTTTTTTTCATCTCTTCGACTTAGAGGTACAAAAAATATTCACTAAAAGGGGACTACATAATGCACTCTACAGTTAGAAATTAACATATTTGTAGGATATGTAATTTATGACAAGAAAACATCTCTGCTTAGATTCTGTTCTTGGCCATTTGGATATGGCCAGTTTCATTAACTAAATGGCAAAACAACAATAGCAGCAACAAATACCCATTTGATATAAATACTCAGTGAAGAATATTAAATAGTAAATACCAAAGGATAATAGTTTACCAATAATAAAGACCAAACCAACCTGAGATCCATAAATTCAATTAAGAGAGTGGCCAAGGTTATGGTGAAGATTTTGAGAAGGGCAAGCCAGATTCTGTTTGTGTTCTCATTGACTTGCAATGCTGTGTGACAGGGTGCAGTGCCAAGCCAGTTTTAGCAGTCTCTTTTTTTCTTACCATGTTCACAGTCTCTATTGCCATCAATAGAGGTAATAAAAGGCAATAGAGACAAGAGACAAAAGCAATAAAAGGGCAATAGACCCTTGTCTGAATTTTCAAGTTACATATCCATCCTGGTTTATGGACTTTCTATGAGTATGTGTTATTTTTCTTTGCCAAGTCACCTGATTACTCAAGTCTTGGCTTAGGAAATGTGATGGGCAGGGAGGCATGCCACTGGCTCACAGAGGACTGTATTTGATACCAGTGCCCTTTGTTTTATTTTTACTGTATAAAGCATAAAGTGCCCTGTGCAATTAGAACACTCAATTATTTATACTCTGGGGCTAAAGAAGGTAAGGATTAGACCCTCTAGTTTTTTTATTCCTGTTTTTCCTATAGCATTTCTGCTTTGCTAAATGCTTAGGTTTCAAGATATTATTTGTCAGGATAGTGGTCTACATTTTCATGTCTGATATACAAATAATCTCTCTAGAATAACTGAAAATGTTAAGTAATATTTTTTGGATCTGAAATAATACATAGAAGTAAGCTATAGGATTTGGTGTAGAATTCACATTTGTCCTCAAAAGAAGCAAAACACTGGGTGTGATACTACTCCAAACTTGGTAGATGATTGTGAAGAATTTGAGAATCACTTCTTTCTGAAGAAGAATTTACTAAAGGCTCTGGAAAGCTAAAGAGTGAATGAATAAAATTACTCAAAACTACTGTATTATCTGGGTTAACTTTATCCTTGCTTATAAAAACTAAGTATTAATTATGCCTCAGACTGCATTAATTGCTATGTATGTACTTTATATATAATTTTTATGTGTGTATTTTTCTCGTTTAACCTTAACAGCAATAAGCATGGATTAGGTTTCACTATTCCCATTTTGCAAATGAGAAATCTAAGATTTAGAGCAATTAATCAGTTTTCCCTCAATCTACAGCTAGAAAACAGAATCAGCATTTGAAGCCCGGTCTGTTGGATTCTAAAATCTGCATACTTAACCCTTATATTGTACTCTTTCCTTTTGGGGGTTAAAAAATAATAAAACAAATACAAACTCTACATTTTATATTGTAGAAAAGAGACCTGCCTGAAGCCCTCATTCTTTCTAATCAACTAATCTGCACCCTAGAAAGTTGGGTCATACTTCTGAAGTAAAGGTATGAACTTTTGTTATATTTGGTGAGAGTTTTTTAATTAAACTAGCAGATTAGGACAAAAGTTCATGAACTTGCAGTATAACACAATTAGAAAAAAGACACTGACACACTTATTCACAACGAGACAAAGGGACATAGTTTGAAAAACTGTGTAGGAAAAATTGAAGCTTAGCTCTTAAATTAGTTATTCTAGAACCGATGTTGAACTAGCTCAAAAACAACATTTCTAGAAGAAGTAATTTAGTGAAAGAGGTAATTTGGTGAAAGAGGTAGTATGATAAAAAATGAATTACTTTTGCTTTCTGGATATTTCCTACTTTTTTTTTTCTTTCTTAGTCACCTAATACTGTTAGCTGCTGATAAATTGTGTTGTCTCGTATTTTCAGAATTTCTTTACTATCAGGTCATTGTTAGTAGATGGAAGGAAGTTGAGTTCTTGGAACTTAAGTGACTTACTCAATATTACAACAGTGCATCATTTACTCAGCCTAAAAGAGAGCAGGGAGCTTCCTGGTTATGTGTTAAATATACTGGCACCTCCATCTACCTTTTGTCTATTGCTCCCCCTTCAAAACTATGGGGTTTTTATGAAGAGCAGGTGGGCTTGTTTTTGAGCATGACCACCAATCTGCTCTCTGAGAAGACATCATCCTAAATTAGCATTTGTTTCTATGGTTGGCATACAGACATCATGGTTTTATTTTTATATGTTAAATCCAAAATTGAAAATTACATGTTGGTTGCTAATTTCTTTGGACAAACTTTGCCCTTAGAGTTCATTGCTCCTGAAAAACAAAAGCTTTGAACTTCAGGATGTCTTGAGTCAAGCTGTAGATATAAGTAATGGAGACAGTGTGACCCATTGCCCTCTTGTTTTGAAGCATAGTTTACACCCACTAGGTAGTGTGAAAGTTTATGAAATCGCTTTCTGTCAGACCCAGACAAAATAGGGCTGAGAAAGGCATGAAGGATGGGAGCTCTTGTTTGCTTGTCTGAGATGAGAACTGTTTCCAAAGACCATCTAAAAATCCATCAGAAATCCCTCATGTCTTTCACGCATCCCCTGCTTTGCATGTACGTGCATGTTTCTGTGACAAGGTTAATCACTAGACATTCCTTAGAACTAAAGTAATTCAGATAAGGTGCTCTGAGAAGAAACTGCTCAGTAATGGCATTAAATTGACTACCAACATGACTTTGAGCCTCCGAAACCAATGAATTCTGTTTCCAAGCAGCTTATGTGAACCTCTTCCTTTCTGCCAATAAAGGCTTTCTCTTACTCTTCTCTCACTGAATGTATTCATGGCTTGCCATGATATGCATTCTAGATTATAATTCTATTTTCTATTCCTGAGTAAACTCAACATATTTGGAAATATTTTTCTCTAATATTTTTATTCCTAGGTTGACAATAGCTACCAAACATGATTAAATATTTTAGGAGAGGGACTATTGTCAGGACATGAATGATTTCTAGAATAATTTCTAAGTTTTTATTTGTAATGCTTTAGAGCTTTGAAATTAATTCTGTATATGTATTGATCATTCTTAATTGTCGGTTATTTTTCTCTCTCTGCTCCCAATTTCATCATATCATTTCATGTACAGCAGTAGTCTGTATCACAATTTTTCCCATGAGCTCTGATTACATGAAATTGATCTTGTTGATTTATACTTTTATATCTTTCATGAGACAAGCCAGAGATGACCCCAATTGGACTGGAACAACAGAACTCTTTGTTGGTATCTCTTAGTACAGCAGATATTAATAGAAAGCTTCACCTACCTTAAGTATCACCTTTCGTTTCCCCTTCACAGAACCTTGCACGGCCCCCATGGGTCAACCATGTTACTGATTAAATACAATTTAAACTTTTAAATACATTTTCTAAATTCTTCTAATCACTTTCTACCTTCCTTACATAATGACAGTCATTGCACATCAGAATACATGCTCTCAGTCTAGCAATGTGGTTTTGGTTTCTACGTCCAGGTTATATGACATTCCTCAAAGTTGGCGTACCATCCACTAGTCACTCTTGGAATACTTTAACCTCCTTCCCAACTACATCTCCTGCCTCATTTAAAAATGCTATATAATTTCATTTTGTAGTGTTCTTACCTGCTCATAATACTTACTGAATTTCTTGTATCAGAGAGCAAAGAAAAAGACTAAGAGAAGAGGGTAAGTGCAATCAGTGTAGTTCTAATCATCAATTTCCATCAGTGATCACATAGAACATCCACTTTCTCCCCACCATCTATGACAACTCACCTGCATCTGTAGCTTTAATTTTGCCTTCTTTCCTGTTATAAGAGATTGGTTGTCCACATTCTTATTTAGAGTCACACCCTCCACTTGTGCACTAGATCTCTTCCTCTCTTCCCTACTCAAAGTTCAAAGACTTCCTTCCTGAAATTATCCCGTCTCTTTCTTTGTTACTGTTGTTTTGTCTTTCTGCTGGTTTTTCCTCCATCATCACAGAAACATGCTGCACTATATCTCACATCAACAAAAATAAAACAAAAAAACTCACAAACAGAAACAAGGCATAATAAAACACCTCCCTTAACCCCTCCTATGCTCCCCTTTTATGTTAAAATTTGTTTATGCCTGGCTGTCTTCAGTTTCTCTCTGCTGCTCCAATGGAAACCATTCCTTATCATGGTCACTAAGTTGTTTAAGCAAAAATCTTGGAAGTCATTCTTGACTTCAGTCTTTTTGTTGCACTCCACATTAAAACAATCAGTGAATCCTGACTTCAGAATAGAACTCTAATTCTGTGACTTCTCACCAACTCTACCTTAGTCCACTGTCTTCAACTCACAACCACCTTGTTCAATTGATCATCACCTCCTGGACTGCTTATGTAACAGCCTCCTCACTAGTGGTCGGCTCTCACTCTTAGCCCCTTGCATGCCATTCTCCACACAGTGGACTAATTCTTCTAATGGTTTAAAACCCTCCAATGGCTTACAGCATACTTTGAATATGTCTAGAGCCCTTACCATGGTTCTAACAAGGCTCTGTATGATCTGGCCTCTCACCAGCTCTCTCCCCACTTCACTCTGCTACAGTCAGTCTGGGCCCTGGCTCTTCCTTTCACTCTCCACACATGTTCCAGTCTCAGGCCTTTTTATTCGTCATTCCTTCTACTTAGAATGATCTTCCCCAGACAGCCACACTTCATTCAGGTTCTCTATTTTATTGTCACCTTTCTGTAACAATCTAAAATAGCATCTCCCATCTCCTCAACATCATTGCCTTCTATCCCCTTAGCCTGTTTTACTTTTCTTCCGGGCACGTATCTTCAACTGAAATTACATTACATATTTACTTGTCTCCTTCTACTTAAAATAGAGGTTGGAAAATGCTGGCTTGCAGGCCAAATTGGCCTGCCATCTGTTTTAATAAATAGTTTTATTGGAACACTGTCATGGCCATTTGTTTTTCTGTGACAACTTTTGCATGACAGTGGCATAGTTGAGCAGTCTTGACTGCAATTGTATGACCTGCAAAGCCTAAAATATTTACTATCTGCCCTTATATAGAAAAAGTTGGCCAGCCCCTATTCTAGAATGTAAACCTCACAAAGGAAAGTACTTTGTTTTGTTTCCTGCCCTATCCCCGGTGCCTATGAAAATACCTGGTACTTAGAAGAGGCTTAATATTTGTTTAAAAAAGAAAAAAGAAGGAATGAATGGATAGATCGTCTGTGTCACCATCTTGTTTTTTACCATCTCTGATTAAATCTTCCTCTTTCTCATTATCCTTTCTTCATTTTCCATAAACTCTCTCCACTGATTTGTTTCTTCTATTAACCTTTTTCTTTATGCTCAGAAAATTTCCAAATGGAGGAAAAGCCCTAAAAATAGCTAAATAAATTTTGGAAATATAAAGTTTAAGTTAGAGGAATTTTTCTCTTAGCAATAGTATTTAAAATGTGTTCATTTTTTCTTTGCCAGTGTCTGTGTCACTGTATTCATTTTGGAGCAAAAACTCTGTTAAGAAGAAATGATACTTCTTTTAATAGTCATTATTTACAACTAGATACCTAGCGTAGTGCTTGATACTCTTGGCAATTTTTGCTGATAATGTTGGCATTTATTTTACCACATGGAGTTTGATTTCTATGCAGTAATCCCTTTCCATGTTTTGTTGACAGGGCACATTTTATTATTAACATGTAATATGCTTACCCCATCTTCAAGTTTTGCTCATGAGACTTTATCCAAAAACTAAACTCTACTGGCACATGCAGTTCTTTTGATTTCATAACTTATCCATGCCAGAGATACTTTCCATACTAACTTTGATCTCTTGCAGATGTGGAACAAAACCCTCTATTAGATAAGTGAACTTTCTATTTCCATATTTAAACAAAAGAAAATAAACAAAAATCTCTACTAGATCTAATTATTCCTAGGTGACTAAAACTTCTGTGAACCTGTGGAGACTGGAATGTATTGGCAGCAAAAATCCTGGGTTATCTATTGGAATCTTGGATTATGTTTTTCAAATAGGAGGTTAAAGCACTAATGTGTCCAAAAACAATCTCAAGTATGGGTTATTATTTTTCCCTTTGAGGGAAATTCACAATTGCATAATAGCTGATAAAAGTAAAAATATGTGATTCTGAATATATAATTATTCATGTGCTATGAGTGGATATATCAAATCTGATCCATCAAAGATGTCCTGACATGGTCACTTTTGTGCTTCGGTTCCAGTACCCAAGAAACTTTCATGGTTCCACACTCTCTGTGATTTGCTGCTGCCTCATCATGGGTAATGATGATGATACTTGACTTTTCTCCCTCTCTCTTGTTCTGAACCTCATTTATTTCTTTGGGTTCTGAGGTTTACTCTTGATAGTTCATATACAACTTTACCTATAGTTCTATAGCTCCTTAGCTATAAGGTACATGAATCTTATACTTAGTGATAATGGCAGAGAAGACATTCCTGATGAAGATATTGATTTCTTAATATCTAAATAAATTTCTAAATTTATTTCAAAACACAAAATATGTACATATAAAGTTTTATCTTTAGTAGTAATGGCAGCCCTAAATAACTTTGATGTACACTAGTTTTCCAATCACTAAGCTGATAAAGAAAACTAAAAGAATAATCCAGCACCATATAATGGAAAAGTTTCTTTTAAACTGTTGTTTTTTAGAGAAATAAGAACAATCCAATCCCCAAATTAGTAGACAGAAATAAATAATTAAGATCAGAGCAGAACTAAATGAAATAGACACCCCAGAAATGATACAGAAGATCAATGAACCAAAAAGCTGGTTTTTCGAGAAGAGAAACAAAATAGACAAACCATTAGCTAGGCTAACTAAAAAAAGAAGACAGAAGACTCAAATAACAAAAATCAGAAATGAAAGGGGAGACATTACAACTGCTATCACAGAAATAAAAAGAATCATTAGAGACTATTATAAACAATGATATGCCAACAAATTTGAAAACCTGGAGGAAAAGGATAAATTTCTGGACACGTACAAAATACCAAGACAGAACCAAGAAGAAGTAGCAAACCTGAACAGAATGAATAACAATCAGTGAGATTGAAACAGTAATCAGCTGTCTCCCAACAAAGAAAAACTCAGAACCAGATGGCTTTACTGCTGAATTCTACCAAACATTTAAAGAGGAATTAATACCAATTCTCTTCAAAGTTTTCCAAAAAATTGAAACAGAGGCTGTTCTCCCAAACTCATTCTATGAGGCCAACATCACACTGATACCAAAACCAGAAAAAGAGACAACAAAAAAAGAAGGCTACAGGCGAATATCTTTGATGAACATAGATGCAAATATCCTGAACAAAATATTAGAAATCAGAATACAGCAAATCATCAAAAAATTATACACCATGATCAAGTGGGATTCATCCCAGAGATGCAAGAATGGTTCACCATATGCAAGTCAATAAATGTGATAGACCACATCAACAAAATCAAGGACAAAAACCATGTGATTACTCAGTAGATACAGAAAAAAAACATTTGACAATATTCAACATCTTTTCATGATAAAGACTCTTAGCAAATTAAGTATAAAGTACCTCAACACAATAAAAGCCATGTATGACCAACACACTGCCAATATCATCCTCACTGGGGAAAAGCTTTCAGCTTTTAAGAACAAGAACAAGACAAGGATGCCCACTTTCACCACTCTTATTTAACATAGTATTGGAAGTACTAGCCAGAGCAATCAGGGAAGAGAAGGAAACAAAGGGCAAACAGTTTGGGAAAGATGAAGTCAAACTGTCTCTGTTTTCAGATGACATGATCCTATATATAGAAAAACCTGAAGATTCTACCAAAAAAAAAAAAAAAAACCTCTTAGAGCTGATAAATGATTTCAGTAAAGTTGCAAGATAGAAAATCAACACACAAAGATCAGTAGTATTGTCATACTACAATAACAAACTCACAGAAAAAGAAATCAAGATACAAGAGCATTTACAATAGTCACCAAAAAATGAAATACCTTGGAATCAATTTAACCAAGGAGATTAAAGATCTCTACAGTGAGAACTACAAATCACTGTTGAAAGAAATTAGAGGACACAAAAAGATAGAAAGACATTTCATGCTCTTGGGTTGGAAGAATTAACATTGTGAAAATGTCCATACTACCTAAAGTGATCAGCAGGTTCAATGCAATCCCCATCAAAACACCAATGACATTCTTCACAGAAATAAAAAAAACAATCCTAACATTCATATTGTACTATGAAAAATCCTGAATAGCCAAAGAAATCCTGTGCAAAAAAAAATAAACCCAGATGCATAAACTGCCTGTCTTTAAATTATACTACAAAGCTATAGTAACCAAACAGCATGGTACTGGCATAAAAACAGACACATAACCAATGGAACAGAATAGAGAACCCAGAAATCAACCAACAGACTTTCATATTTTACATACATGATCTTTGACAAAGACAACAAAGAACATACATTGAGGAAAAGACTGCCTCTTCAATAAATGATACTGAGAAAACTGGACATCCATATGTTGAAGAATTAAACTAGATCCATACCTCTCACCATATACCAAAATCAACTCAAAATGGATTATAGACTTAAATAGAAGATCTGAAACTATAAAACTCCTAAAAGAAAAGATAGGGGAAACACTTCAGGATGAGGACTGGGCAAAGACTTTATTAATAAGACCCAAAAACACAGGCAACAAAAGAAAAAATAAACAAATCTGATTATAGTAAACTAAAAATCTTCTGCACAGCAAAAGAAACAATTAACAGAGCAAAAAGATAGCCTACAGAAGGGGAAAAAATATTTGCAAAGTATGCATCTGACAAGGATTGATATCCAGAATATACAAAGAACTCAAAAGCAACTTAACCATAAGAAAACAAGTAACCCAATTAAAAATGGGCAAAGGCAGTGTATAGGCATTTCTCAAAGGCAGATATACAAATGGCCAACTGACACATGAATAAATGCTCAACATCAACCAGCACTGGGGAAATGCAAATCAAAACCACACTGAGATGTCATCTCACCCCAGTTAGACTGGGTATTATCAAAACAACAGAGAATAACAAATGCTGGTGAGGATGCAGAGAAAAGGGGAACCCTCCTACACTGTTGGTGGGACTTTAAATTAGTGCAGCCATTAGGACAACAGTATTGAGTTTCCTCAAACAACTACAGATAAAACTTCCATATGATCCAGCAATCCCACTGCTGGGTATATACCCAAAGGAAAGGAAATCATCATGTTGAAGGGATACCTGCACTCATGTTTATTGCAGCTCTATTTATAATAGCCAAGATATGGAACCAACCTAAATGTTCATCAATGGATGATTGGATAAAGAAAATGTGGTATATGTACCCAATGGAATACTACTCAGCCATGAAAAAGAATGAAATTCTGTCATTCACAGTAACATGGATGAACTTAGGGAAATTTATGTTAAGTGGAATCAGCCAGGCACAGAAAGAGAAATACCACATGCCCTCACTCATAAGTGGGAGCTAAAAGAGAGAGAGAGAGAGAGAGAGAGAGAGAGAGAGAGAGAGAGAGAGAGAAAAGAAAAGAAAGGAAAGGGAAACAATTATCACAATAATATGCTGAACTTTTTTAAAGAAAAGAGAACTGTAGATATTAGAGGTGGGGAATGGGGATGGGGAGGGGGGTTAGGGAGAAATTGGTTAAGGATCACAAACATTGATTATGTTTTGTAAACATAAGTATACTAAATATCCTGATTTGATCACTATGTATTTACACAGGTATTGATGTTCAAATCTGTACCCCACAAATATGTATAATCAATTATGTTTCAATTAAAAAACCATATACGTGAATAATAAACTGTTGTTTTTGTTTTGACTTTGAGTTCTAGTAGATTCTTTCTGCTTATTTTTTTTATAAATCTGTCTTTAGGTGCTCAAAATAAACTGAATTTGAGTTCCAGTCAAGATGGCAGAAGAGATGGTCCCCAGCATCACTCTATCCCACAAATCAACCAATTTACAACTATAAAAATGTAATATCAGCCATGCTGGGGATGCTGGAGCTCAGGGGAAGAGGAAGAGAGACCTACAGAGTACATGAAGGCGGGAGAAACCATGATGAGAGGAAGAAAAAATGGCTCTGAGACTTTCTGGCCGCAGCCATTTTAATGCTGGAGCTACTGAGTGCACGGAGCAGGAGCCAGCAGAAGCTGCAGCTGTGCCCTTCAGATGGAGTTTCTTGGAGGCGGCAGGGGAGAAGAGGACCTTGGTGGCCCCCAGGACAGTAAGACCACCAATAGGGTTCCCATGGACCCACATAGGAGTGAGGAGCCAGAACAGCTGAAAAATGGGAGCCATTCAGAGGCTGGTGAGTCAACGCAAGGGACTGGTGCAGAGCCCATCCCATGAGAAATGTTTGGAGCACAGGTGGTGGGAGAGACAGGCCCACCAGGAGAACACTGGGGCACAGCAAGGACAGCTGATCTGCCCCTTATTCAATGCAGGACCACTCAGAGGAGACTGGTTGGGAATGCAGAATTGCATGGGATACAGTCGGATGAAAAAATTCAGGCCCCAGATCAGAGATACTATACAACCCAGGTGCACTGAGTCTCTGGAGAGCCGGAAGTACCTATAAGGTCAACCATTAAACCCTGAGCTGCACAAAAAGCCTTCCCTAGGGAAACAGCAGCAAAGCAGCAATTTAGCTCAACCACACAGCTCAAGTACTGGTTCCCACAGGAAGTTCCCCCATTTTAGAAGTAAGCAAAGGACAACAAATTAGTTCTGGCCCAGGCACATCATCAGCACCTTGGGGCCTGCCAGGGAATATAAGGCATGGATCTGGGGTCAAGATCCCTTCCCACACCCACTCCCACCGCCAGCGCCTTGGGGCCTGCCCAGGAACCCAAGGCTTGGAGCCAGGGACGGGACCCCACTCCCACATCCAGGCACACTGCCAGCACCTCAGGGCCCACCTGGGGACCTGAAGCATGGAGAAGAGGATCGGATCCCCCTCCCACAACCAGGCACACTGTCCCAGCACCTCAGGGCCCACCCAGGGAACTGAGGTATAGAGCCGGGGACCAGACCCACCTCCCACAACCAGGCACACCACACCAGCACCTCAGGGACTGCCTGGGGATCTGAGGTATGGAGAAGGGGAGCAAACCACCTTCCCACAACCAGACAAACCACCAGCACCAAGGAGCATGCCCAAAACATCACCTCCATGTGGGTGGCCCACCACAGCCACCACAATAACCATGGCTGCCATGAAAGCGGCTGGATGCCACAACCACCACGCAGATGGTCTACCAGCTGCTGGAGCGCATTGACACAAGGAGAGTCACCAGCAGAGATAAAGAAAGGGGGAGGATGCCTCTTTCCACAAAGCCCATTTCAGAGTGACAGAGGAAGCGTCTGCTCTATGATAATGTTGGGGGACCCGATCACACCTCTCAGCATTGGACAGATCATCTAGGCAACAAATCAACAGATTAACCATTATTCTTTCAGAAGTAGTGAAGAAATCTAGGGTGATTAGAGGGGAGAGGGGGAGGGGGAAAGATTGGACAAGGGGCATAAAGAATAGTTATGATTTGTAACAATATATATGCTAGTAATATTGATTTGATCAATATATCTCAATGTTGAACCCCCAAAATATGTATAATCAATTTTGAGGCAATAAAAATTAAAAAAAAAAAAAGAATAAACTTAATTTACTAAACCTACCACATTCATGAAACATGTTCATCAATTTTTGTTGAAATGGAGCCTGCATATTACATGACAGCATGATACAATTGAAAGAAATTGGTTTCTAAAAATCAGGAGACTCAGTCCTGGAAATAATTCTATTGTGTGATGTTGAACAGGTCATGTAACTTCTCTGGGAATTGGTTTCCTCATCACTGAATTAGGTGATCTCTCTTCCTTTCCAGTATTAATAGTCTCAGACTCTATTTTAGGTCTTCTGGGATGTGTGTTAAGGAAATAAATTCCCGGGTATGTATTCCTACTTCTTCTTTTTTTTTTTTTTAACTGCTTATTTTCAACATTTCCTTCAAAAAAAGGATTAAAATTAAATTTGTCTAGTTTTTCATCTTTTGTTATTCCAGAGGCACACCCAACCATGGGGTCAGTGAGAAAATGTTCCAACTTTTGTAAATAACCAACTTTCCTAATGTGAAGGCCAACTCAGCAGAATCCTTAACAGGGCAAGGCAAAGAAAACAATCCAAGTTCTGGTGTGGACTCCTTTAAGAGGTCCAAAATTAGGATTCTTTGTTAACTTTATCTTCTTTCTTTCTCTTTCTTCTACAGCAATGTTTACAATGTTACAAGGACAGCAATTTACAGCAAATAGAGTGGAGAAAGATAATGCAACTAACACGTTGAAATATAGATCTCAGCATAATGATTTAAATACTGTGACTTTGTATTAGACTGATCACCAAACAAGATGATCAGGCAGCTTGACCCAGTATCAGACTAAACAAACTCTGAATGGCAACCTGGTATATTAGCTGCCCAAACTAAAAACAACTTAAAATGCTGATTGAAGAAAAAAAAAAAAGCTTGATTGTATGCATAAGTTGGAATACTCAGGCCATGAATTAAATAAAGGTAGGGACCCAGAGAGATAAACAGAATACCAGAATACATTTTTCTAGGTTATTTCCTGACCTGGATGAACTTGAGCATTAATTTGTGTATCTTCCCAGTTTTATGGGGATGGAAAACAAAGCTTAGGGCTTGCCTATTGTGGGAAACTTAATAAGAGACGCACCCTCTATAAAGTCAGGACACCAAAGGACTATACTCTTTGTGTAAGGGTGAGCCAGAAATAAACCTTTATATACCATGCACTTTGCCCTTCCCTAGGTATTTCAAGGAAAACTACTTGTATTAAACCTTGATGATGAGCAGGATTAAAAATAATCCCTTGATAATTTATAACCATAAACTAGCCCGCATATGTATTTGAAGACAGAATCTCCACTATCTGTGGTAGTCTGAAAAATCTTAAACCAAGAGGTAGTTTTAAGTAATCCTAGACTCGTAGTGAAGGCGCTTAACAGAAACAAATGGAAATCCCTTTTGTAAGAACCCACCTTTTCCCCAAGTCTTAAAGAGTCTCCACCAACAAAAGCTCAAGAAAAATGAGTAGCTCATTTGAAATACACACACACACACAATATATATATATATATATATATATATATAAGAAAAGAAGATAACAAGAGTGGGAGCTCACAGACAACTGATAGAAAAATCTGCCAACTTTTTGGAATCAATACATAAACATTAAAAGAAGTATGAACTCTTTTTTTAAAAAAAAAATAATGTTTTAAAATTATAAGTAAAGAGCAAACACACTTAAAACAATCCAATCAATTCTATTTTGCAGAACCTACAGAAATGAAATATGATTGAAATTGAGAATTCAGTGTATGGATTGAATAGTGGATTAGACACATCATATAAGAGAATTAATATACTAGCTCTGAAGATATTATCCAAAATGAAGTTCAGTGAGTAAAATAGAAGGAAGGTACGAAGAAGAGGTTAAGAGACACATAGGATAGTATGAAAGACATAAAATAAATCTAATCAGTGCCCAGAAGGAGATGACAGAAGAATAGAATGGTGACTATTTCTAAAAAGGAAACAGTTGACATGGTAAAAGACAGCAATCTATGAAACCAGGAAGCCTGAAAAAGCCCAAACAAGATAAATAGAAACAAATCTATATATAAATACATCATAATGAAACTACAGAACACCAAGACAAAAAGAAAGTCTTGAAAGCAGCTCTAGGGGAGAAAAATAATAAATCGCAAAGGATACAGGAAGATCAAGTGGTGAGCAGACTGAGGCTGCTGAACTTCCAGGGTAGAGTAATACTGTGAGTTACGAGAAAGGGGTAAGAGGAAAGAGAGGTTTAATAGGTTTCCTATTTACCAAAGCCCTACTATGTGTTTGACATGTACTAATTAATTCTTTGAAAATCCTGTGCTATGGGTATAGGTATCCTCATTTTATAGTTAAGAAAAATAAAACAAAAAGACTAATTTTTCAAGATCATAAAGCTAGCAGTGGTGAAATTTCACACACATATCTACTTACCTCCAGAGCTTGTGTTTTGCTTTTTGCTTAGAAGGAATGAGAGAAATAAGCAAGCAAATGAAATAAATTTATAGTGGTATCTTTCATGAGGCCCAAGCAGAGTCACTGGGAAGGAGAGAATTCTGGAGGTAACTACAATCTGGGTGAAGTGAATAAAAGCATGTAGATCATTAGTATGACAGATTTCACATTTGAGGTTTCTGAGATTTGAGACTGGTCACAAAAGCCATGACTTGTATTACTTTATAATGAGGATAGTCAGTAGTAGAGCCTATGTTGTTCATTTGTTCCTTAATTTTACAAATATATACTAAGCTCCTAATTGGGTCAAGAACTGTACTGGGTGCTGGGGATACAACAGCCCAATGGCTGTTTTTATAGAACTTACAGTCTACCGGTAACATGGGTACACAAATAGGAAATTATAATATGTTGAGTGCTAGGTACAGGCAAGTTCAGGTGCTAAAGAAATTACAGATAAAGCAGACAGTTTTGCGGGGGTGGGATGTGGGAAGGCATGGTCAGAGAAGGCATGAAACCTAAGGACACTGGTGAAAATTAAATGCACTTAGCCCAACTTTGTGTTGTAAACCGTAAGGCTGCTTTGAAGGAATAAGATGGAGAAAAAATGTGAACTGTTATACGACATCTTTATGTCAACAAGGGGTGTAACCTGGTCCTCACTAGTGTTCAGGTTGCATCTTGTGAAAGAGGGCTGCCTTCCCAGGGGCTATTTGCAGGAGATGCCAAGCAGTCTCCTAGAGAAGGACTGATCCTAAAGAAGAGGCAGATGGTAGACAAATTGCACCCAGTGATAAAGATTTGGTGCAGACGGGCTGGTGAGTTTTCTGAACATGGAGTGGCATCTGTTACTGTGTAACAGAAATTTTTGTTGGTATTTACAACCCCCACTGCCGCCTGAGGAGGGTGGGCCTTGGTAATGGGAGGAGAGGAACAGTGACGTTGGGCACTGCTGGGAGGGGAAAGAACAAGCCCGCTGGAGAGATGGGGCAGAAAAGGGAAATCGGGAGAAGAGAAATGAAGAAATGTCTAGCAGGAGTATGCGGTGTTAACTTTCTCTTCTTTTGTTTCCGTAAAATCTTTTTTAAATTCCGCATTTCTCTGTAATATGTTTTTGTGAAGTGGATTCATTATTTTTGGGGGGAAGAGAAGATATTGGGGAACTCAGAGAGAAGGACAAGGGTACAGAAGAAATCTGGGTTACCCTTTCCCATGATCTCCTGGGTCTCTGGGAGTTCCCAAAGATCTCCTAAGCCCCCGAGGATATTTTTTCAACCATAGGGGTGAGGGTAGTGAAGATGCAATGGAACTTGAGTCAAAACTGAAAATGCTGTTTTCTATAAAATCTCTGTGACATCAAGATAGTACTGCTTAACCTAGATGCAGAAGTAAGACACAAACTGGGGAGAGAATCATTCTTTCCTCTTTGGCCAAAAGCTAAACATGTGCCATGGAGCAAACTCACCGTGGTCTCTCTGGGCCCACAGTGTCTGCTCCTGAGCAGGAGCACAAGATCTGTCAGTAGAAGAGTCATGCCAATTACTTGGGCGTGTCAGGAGATACATCTTGGGCGGACTTGCTATTTTGAGTGTGGTTTTAAAGGCAAGGAAATAGCAGTACAGAAAGGTTAAGAAAGTTGTTCAGAGTCACTAAGCAAGGAAATAACACAACTGGGACTTGAACCCAGGCCACCTGACTGCAAAGTCGGGCTCTCTACCACCACACTTGTTTGCAATTAAGAGGTTAGTTTCTGAAATCAGACACCTGGACTGATCCCACTGTTTCCAGCACTGTTTTCAGTGGACTGTAAGCTCCACGGATAAGTACTCTACTGGACAAGGCAAGGAGTGTGTCTGCTTGGTTCCTCACTGTACACTCAGCAGCTGTAACATGGTAGGCATGCAGTAATTTGTAGAATGAGTAAAATCAGATGTATCACTGCATGTATAGGATGGCCTCTCTAATCTGGACTGGAATTCTTTACTCTGTACAAGTCAGTAAGATGTACAGGCAGAGCAAATTATTTTAAATTGCTTTGTTTTGGAAGATGAAAGAGAATGCCCACTAATAGACTCACGGGGATTAAAGGAATATGACATACCAACTTTATAGATGAGCAAACAGACCTAGAGTGGTAAGGTCACACCATCAGTAAGCGCTAGGCGGTGTTAGCCCAGAAAAATGGGGGGATGGGGGAGGGGGAGAAGTTAGAAGTTCAGCTCCAACTAGCATGTCAGAAATGTGAAAATCACAAATTCTAGAAAAACAGTTATCTTAATTTCAGCATACATGTAAATTGTGTCATTAAAAAATAGGAAAGTGTAATTTGAATTACATATTGGGAGTAGTGGTGGTCCCATATTCTTTTCTGTGCTTGGAGACTTAAAAGATCTGAATCCTGCCCTAGCCAGAACCAGGAACTGGACTTGGGCCCCCTGTGTGCCTGTCCATAAGTTACTTTTTCTCCCTTTTGCCACACAGAGATGCTGTACCAGTGCCTGACATGATTCTGAAGGAAATGCTGAAGCAGGGGTGGGGCAGGGAGAAGGAATGTGGGTGACCGGATCCCAGCCCATCATTCCTTTGTTGACGCTGGGGAGGCCACAGGTAACACAAGGAAGCATCTGACTCATTAGTCACGTTCATTGCCTTTGTCACATGTCCTTCTTCACTTTGTCTCTTACTTCTAACTTCCCTCTTCCCTCACTTCTTGGCTGCAGCAAACCCATGAGCCTTATGACACTGAGTGAGCCAGTGTGATGTGTTTCCTGTGGGTACCTTATAACTGTGGTATTCTGCTTCTCCTGATGTATGTCATCTTTCTTTTCCTTCCTTGTTTTCTAATTCATTCCTCTTTTTAGGGGTTCTGAATAGTAAGAGAGCAGGGAGACAATAGGACCCTTGTGCCTTACTCCAGGGGACCACCGAGGGGGTGGTGTTGACCCACTCCCACTCAATGCTCAGTTTGACCAGCCCAGGCGTAAGCCTTTGCCACCTCCTGTCAACCCACCCTGAGTCACTATTGACTTTTCCTTAAGCTTTGTTTACAGAAATTTGTGACCACCGATAAATGATCCAAGTCCTGGTACCAGGGGTGCATAGTTTTTATACAGCCTGAAATGTGTACAAGTTTGGGGCCCTATTTTTTAAAAATTTTATATAAAAATATAATTTTATATTTGAAAATATATAAAATGAGCACAGGGCTTTAGAAAGAGTCTCTAAAATCAGGTTTCTGAGCTGGCTGGTTAGCTGAGTTGGTTAGAGCACAGCTTTCTAAAACCATGGTCAAGGGTTCAGATCCACATACCAGCCAACTGCTTAAGGAAAAAAAAAAAAATCAGATTTCTTACACCACATAAACTGACTTAAACTGCACTACCTTCAGGCTAAAGTCATTATTATCTGTGACATCTTTGACACAGAATGGTTATGGGAGGGTTTTTGACTTTTGGACTGAAAGGTCTTATTTTATGACTGTAAATAAGCTATGAGAGCAGGGATTGCCCTTTTCTGCATCCCCAACATTTACTCATGGTAAATAGCAAGTATTGGTCCATGAATACTTGTGTTTGTGTCTTTTGAAGAATCAGATAGGCAGGCACTGCATCCGACTGGTGGGATTGCTATAACAAACATGCTATGAAAACAGTCTGCATTGGAAGGAGTCAGGACATAAAAGAGTAAAAGGGCAGCTATTTGGGGCAGAGGCAGGGTGATCAGAAAAAAAGCTCCAGAGACAAGTTGACCTGTGAGTTGAGACTTGCAAGATGAGTAAAGGTGTGGGGATGGTGTTGAAAGGCATTTCAAGCAGAGAGAACAGTGTGAGCTGAAGCATGGAGGTTTGAAGCCACATAAGGAGTTTATGGAATTGTAAATAGTTTGGTGTGGGTGAAGTATGAAGCACAGAAGGAAGAAGAGGGGTTATTAGCAACAGTAAGGCTGAAAGGCAGGAAAAGATGAAATACTAGAAGACTTCACAGGAGTTTGGACTTCAGCCTGTAAATTGTGGGGAGCCATTGATGGCTTAAAGCAAAAGAATAACAAGATGTTCATTTTTGTAACATTATTCTGGCCCTGGTATGAACAACAGACTGGAGATGCAAGCAGCAAGACACTTAGGACTCTTGCCGTTGTCTAAGTGAAAGGTGATGAGGGCTTGACCCCTGCTGTGACACTGGTGGTAGGCAGGGCCAGGTGGGTAATGAGAGATGCTAACAAGGTGGAGTTCACGGGGTCTGGCGATTGATGTGTTGAATAAAGACTCGGTTAAGGGAGAAAACTAGGGTAATGCTTCTAGTCCTGACTTAGACAGTTGGGTGGATGGATGGTGGTCCCAGGCCCTGAGTGGAGAATGCAGAAGGAACAGGCCATGGGGGAAAAGGGCCTCTTCTGGAAGGGTTGAAGCTAAGGTGTTTGAGAATCACTCAAGCGGTGAAGTCTAGTGATAAATAAACTCAGACTAGAGCTGAAGAGATATTTGGAATCAGGTTTGGATATTGATTACCTGTCACCACCACATAATTGATAACGATTTAGGTGACTGATAATTAGATAACCCAGGATAAGGATCAGAGTAAAGGGCAGAGGTTGGAGATGAAACACTGACACTACGAATAGGCAAAGGCAATTTCAATATTTGTTCCTTTGGAAGTTTTGGAGACCTGCTATCTGTCAAATGGCACGAGTGCTCCTGTGCCATTTCCAGAGTGTTCAATAAGTTTCTTCTGTTTTCTAACTAATTAATATTGGGCTGCCTCCAGGTTAAATCCTACCTCCCTTTTCAGGTCTCAGCTCAAATGTAGGGTTGGATGCCCCTGGTGTGTGTAAGTGTGTATTACATTCAGCCTGTATCATGGTTTACTTTACATGGTGGCTTTATTTTTTGTCTCCTTCGCTACTCAGAAGCTCTCTGAAGGCAGGGAGTTGCAGTTCCCATGCTTATCCCAGTGCCTGGCTAGCTATAGATGGTTAATAAGTAGTTTCTGGGGTATAACTGTGGATTTAAGTGGGTGTCTGCAGGTGATTGCCTCCAGGCAAGAGCGCTAAAAGGGGTCCAGGTAATTCTCCTGGGAGAAGTCATTGCTGTGCAATATGCCTTTAGACAGAGGCAAATTTTATTTGAGCATTTGCGCTTTACTTGGTGCCCAGTACATAAAGTGGTTCTATAGTGGGCACCAGCAATAAGAAAAGTGGTCTTATTTCAGTAACCTAATTGTCATTTATTAAAATCAGTGTTTAATAAATCCTGTCATGTAATGTGTGGAGAGCTATAGTTACTTCCTATTTGTTTTATTAAGAAACGAGTAGGATTTAATTGCTTTCCTGGCACAAGGCCATTAATTCTTCTTTTTTTTTTTTTTTTCTGGCAGCTGGCCTGTATGGAGGTCCAAAACCTTGACCTTGATGTTATAACACTGTGCTCTAACCAATTGAGCTAACTGCTGAGCCCTGGGCCATTAATTCTTATGATACAGAGATTAGAAGATGAGGTTCTGGAGTCAACTGCCTGGATTTGAATCCTGAATCTGCCACATACAAATGTGAGTTCTTGCGAGGTAAGTTGACTAGTCTGTACCTTACTTTTCCCATCTGTAAAATGACCACAATAGTAACTTCCTTATAGGATGATTGTGGGGATTAAATAAGTTAATGTGGGACCAAGCAGGTAGGCCTTGCTGCTGCCAGACCCCATCCCAGTCGAGTGCATGCCAACTAGAGAGGCACCCCGCCAGAGAGGCCTGAGTCCCACAGAGACACGCCCCGCGGCGCCAGAGTGTGACCTAGCAGGAAGGCCTCACCACCGCTGGACCCCATCCCCAGCCTGGCCGAGTGCATGCGGACCAGAGAGGCACCTCCCAGTAGAGGTCTGAGACCCAAGGCAACCATGTGCCCAAGGCGCCAGTGGGAAACCGAGCAGACACTGAGGCAGCCATGTGAAACTGGCAGCCCAGGCAGGATCCTAGCCAGACAATAGCATTGAACCAGAGGGCTGTGAAATCCCTTGCCACAATGACTAAACATCAAAGGAAAGATACCAGAAATATGAAAAATCAAGAAAGTATGCCACCAAAGGGTAATAACTCTTCAAGCTCTAAATCAAGAAGCCCTTGAAATGTCTGACAAGGAATTTTGAGTGATAATTCTAAGGATACTAAATGAGATACAAGAAAACTCAGCTAGACAAGATGAAATGAGGAACCTGAAAGAAAAAATGAACAAGAAAATCAATGCCCTGAAAAAGAACATAGCAGAGCTGATGAGCTGAAGAATTGATTCAACAAAATAAAAAACACAATAGAGAGTTTAACCAGCAGGCTTGCAGAAGCAGAAGAGAGAACTTCTGACCTTGAAGACGGGCTGTTTGAAATAACACAGGAAGACAAAAAAAAAAAAAATAAGAAAGAAAGAAAAGAAAAAAGAATTAAAAACATTGAAGAAAATCTAAGAGAGATATCAGAAAACCT
>NW_007726263.1:766001-772777 GCF_000696425.1 Galeopterus variegatus | reverse complement strand
CCGAGTCATGGGTATTCCAGAAGGGGAGGAAAAAGGAGATTGCATTGAAAATATATTCAACGAAATAGTAGCAAAAACTTCCCAGGTATAGGAAAAGACACAGATCTTCAGATTCAGGAAGCTCAAAGATCTCCAAATATATTCAACCCAAAAAGGTCTTCTCCAAGACTGTTATAGTCAAATTGGCAAAATTCAAAGACAAAGAGAGAATCTTAAAAGCTGCAAGAGAGAAGCATCAAATCACCTTTAAGGGAGCCCCAATCAGACTAACATCATACTTTTCATCACAAACCCTAAAAGCCAGAAAGGAACGGGATGATATATTCAAAATACTAAANAAGTACTGGGTTTGGTACCTGAAAAATAACTACCACTGCCATAAAAACTCAAGAAAAATCAGAACCCCATGGCAAAATAAAAATGCCAACAATGAAGAGAAAAAAAAAGTTTATCTACAAATCAAGAAACCAACAAATACAGAAGACAAACAGTAAATCAGAAAGAAAGGAACAGAAGACACTTAAGACATCCAAACAAAAATCAAAATACTAGGAGTAAATCAACACTTTTCAATAACAACTCTTAATGTAAAAGGATTAAATTCTCCCATCAAAAGACACAGACTGGCTGACTGGATTAAAAAGGAGGACCTAACTATATTCTGCCTTCAAGAGTTCCGCCTCACCTATATAGATTCACATAGACTAAGAGTGAAAGGATGGAAAAAGATTTAGCATGCAAACAGAAATGAAAAACGAGCTGGAGTAGCTATTCTTATATCTGATAAAATAGACTTTAAACTAAAAACCAGAAAAAGAGATAATGAGAGCCACTACATAATGATAAAAGGACTCATCCCTCAAGAAGACATAACAATCATAAATATATACACACCCAACGTCAGAGCAGCCAGATTTATAAAGCAAACTCTGTTAGACCTAAAGAAGGAAATAGACACTAATACCATAATAGCTGGGGACCTGAACACCCCACTATCAATATTGGACAGATGATCTAGGCAAAGAATCAGTAGAGAATCACAAGATCTAAACAACACTCTAGACCAATTGGACTTGGAAGATATCTACAGAACATTCCATCCAACAGCCTCAGAATATTCATTCTTCTCATCAGCACATGGGATATTCTCCATTATAGGTCACATGTTAGGTCACAAATCAAGTCTCAACAAACTCAAAAAAATTGGAATTATCTCATGTATTTTTTCAGACCACAATAGATTAAAATTGGAAACTGTAAAACACATGGAAATTAAACAGCATTCTACTTAATGACATATGGGTCCAAGAAGACGTCAAACAGGAAATCAAAAAATTTCTTCAAACTAATGAAAACAATGATACATCATACCAAAACCTGTAGGATGCTGCAAAAGCAGTACTAAGGGGGAAATTTATCTCATTAAATGCTTACTTAGGAAGAATGGAAAGAAGGCAAGTGAAAAACCTAATACTTCACCTTAAAGAACTAGAAAACAAGAACAATCCAAACACAAAGTTAGCAGACAGAAAGAAATCAATAAGATCCGAGCAGAACTTAATGAAATTGAAACCCAAAAAATGATACAAAAGATCAATGAATCAAAAAGTTGGTTTTTTGAAAAGATAAATAAAATTAACAAACCATTAGCATGGCTAAGTAAAAAAAGAAGAGAGAAGACACAAATAACAAAAATTAGAAATGAAAAAGGTGATATTACAACTGATATCTCTGAAATATAAGGAAACATTAGAGACTACTATAAACAACTATACACCAACAAATTTGAAAATCTGGAGTAAATGGATAAATTTCTGGACACACACAAACTACCAAAACTGAGCCAAGACGATGTAGAAAATCTGAACGGACCAATAACAATCAAAGAGATTGAAGATGTTATCAGAAGGCTCTCAACAAAGAAAAGCCCAGGACCAGATGGATTCACAGCAGAATTCAACCAAACATTCAAAGAGGAATTGACACCAATTCTCTACAAGCTATTCCAAAAGATTGAAACAGAGACAATTCTCCCAAACTCATTCTATGAAGCAAACATCACCCTGATATCAAAACCAAGTAAAGATACAACTAAAAAGAAAACTACAGGCCAATACCTTGATGAATATAGATACAAAAATCTTCAATAAAATACTAGCTAACAGAATACAGCAACACATACACAAAATTATACATCGTGATCTAGTGGGATTCATCCCAGGGATGCAAGGTTGGTTCAACATAAGCAAATCAATAAATGTGATACACCATATCAATAAAATCAAACACAATGACCATATGATCATCTCTATAGATGCTGAAAAAGCATTTGACAAAATTCAACATTTGTTCATGATAAAGACTCTCTACATGTTAGTTATAGACGAAAAATATCACAACATAATTAAAGCCATATATGATAAACCGACAGCCAATATCATCCTGAATGGTGAAAATCTGAAAGCTTTTCCTTTAAGAACAGGAACTAGACAAGGAGGCCCACTCTCACCACTCCTATTTAACATACTGTTGGAAGTACTAGCCAGAGTACAAAATCAACACACAAAAATCAGTAGCATTTCTATTCTCCAATAGTGAACATGCAGAAAGAGAAATCAAGAAAGCTTGCCCATTTACAATAGCCACCAAAAAAATAAAATACTTAGGAATAGAGTTAAGCCTATACACTGGGGAAGAGAATGCCTCTTCAGCAAATGGTGCTGGGATAACTGGATATCCATATGCAGAAGAATGAAACTACACCCATACCTCTCAAAAAAAAAAAAAATCAACTCAAAATGGCTTAAAGAATTAAATATACACTCTGAAACAATAAAATTTCTTAAAGAAAACATAGGAGAAACACTTAAGGAAGTAGGACTGGGCACAGACTTCATGAATACAACCCCAAAAGCATGTGCAACCAAAGGAAAAATAAACAAATGGGATTATATAAAACTAAAAAGGTCCTGCACAGCAAAAGAAACAATTAACAGAGTTAAAAGACAACTGACAGAATGGGAGAAAATATTTGCAAAATATACATCTGGCGAAGGATTAATATCCAGAATACACAAGGAACTGAAACAACTTTACAACAAAAAAACAAGTAATCCAATTAAAAAATGGGCAAAAGAGCTAAATAGGCATTTCACAAAGGAAGATATACGAATGGCCAACAGACACATGAAAAAATCCTCAATATCACTCAGCATTCAGGAAATGCAATTCAAAACCACACTGAGATACCACCTCACCCCAGTTTGGATGGCTAATATCCAAAAGACTGTGAATGATAAATGCTGGCGAGGTTGTGGAGAAAAAGGAACTCTCATACATTGTTGGTGGGACTGCAAAATGGTGCAGCCTCTATGGAAAATGGTCTGGAGGTTCCTCAAACAATTGCAGATAGATCTACCATATGACCAAGTGTCAGGCCTTAAAAACTAACGCCACCTTAAGTGACATTATAAGTGGCATCATTATGGGCTCACAAGGGCGTATTAATGTGGCAGCCCATGACAGCGCCGGGAGGAAGTAGGGTGGGGGTGTCTGCAGGAACCTTGCCTTAGTCCTTATTGGCCAAATACGTGCTTCCGCACTCGTGAACACTGCGTGATTGCAATAGCTAGGCATTGAGACAGGATGCATGCTCTCGTAACCTTTAAGCCGATAGGATTATGTAAAAAACCTCCCTTCCCCATTTGCCTTTAAAAGCAAGTGCTTGTGTGATAATAAATGGAACTGCTCGACAGAACCCCCACCACGTCTGAGTGTCCTTTAACCGGGCTGGTTGGGGCCAGTGGTGTGCTCACCTCTCTTCACGGCTCTCTTCCCCCGTCTCCTTCCAAAGGGGACAGGAGGGAAAGAGGAATCCGGGCCATTCGCTCGCCCACCAAAAGGAACGAGGCTAGGGCTGTTCGGGTCGGCCAGCGGCAGACCCGACAGAGTGGTGCCCCGTGTGAGGCGTTTTTTAAAACTCGTGGGTGAAAGGCAAGCGAGTGAGGCCCCCGGCTGCTCAGTTCTGAAAGAAGGTCGACGAAGGGTGATCAACCAGCGGAGTGGCCCCCGCAACCACGATAGTTGCTGTGAAGTAATTCGCCTGCGTGTCAGGGTGAGTACCATAACAGGGGAAAGTCCCTGCACTTCTCTGCCCTGTTGCTCCCTTTGTCCCTTCCTCACGGGGCAACATGGGAGGTGTGTGTGGAAAGAGTGACGAGACAGCTTGCAAGGGGCTCTAAAGTACATGTTAAAAAGCAGAGGCCTAGAAATATCTGACTCCACGGCCACCAATGCCTGGCATCATGTGGTGCAGGTAGCCCCTTGGGCACTTTCATCCAACTTGTTCTTGTTTGAAACTTGGGACCGGGTTCAGACCCTGGCCAGAAAGAATGAGATTATTCACGGGCTAGACCCCCCCTTAGGGTTCTACCCAACCATCTCTGCCCTAAAGCTTTGCTTCCATCCCTAGCATCAGGAAGGGGCAGAAAGTGATTGGGCGCAGTTCGATGTGGAGAGAAAAAAGGAAACAAAGCTGCCAATGCAAGGCCCTGAGCCAGTGAGTGATACCTATTCCCCTACCCTGTACCCTCCTCTCCTGGCATACTCACCCTGCCAAAGTTTAGCCAAAGGAGAAAAAGTGACACCTGAAGAAGTGGAGGAGGCTAGCCCACCTTTAAAAACACCCCCGGCAGAGCCGCAGGCTTTTCCTGTCATGGCTCGCTGGGAACCCCCAGCCGTCTGCAGCCCATGGGGGGAAGCGGCCCCTCAGGCCTATCTGGTCAACGTTGTAAAAGAACTAAAAAGGCTGTTGCTGAGGCCAGGACTTTATCCTCAGCCTTGCAGTCTCAGACACAAAACTTAACCGAAGCCTTCAAGGCATTTACCGCCCTGATCCCCTCAGGAAACAATACTTCCCCACCCTTCAAGGGATAGTGTTTTGGTTGCGGAAGACAAGGTCATTTTAAAAGCCAATGTCCAGGCCAGCCCGGTGGTGCACTGGAGAGTGCGCCTCTTGGGAGCGCGGCAGCACTCCCGCTGAGGGTTTGGATCCCATGTGGAGACCGGTTCCCGCTCACTGGCTGAGCGTGGTGCGGGCGCAACACCGAGGGTTGCGATCCCGTTGCCGGTCAGTAAAAAAGACAAAAAAGGAAAAATAAATAAATAAATAAATAAATAAATAATAATAAAAGCCAATGTCCCAAGGCTAAAGGCAAAAAACCCCCTTCATGCTCCCGCCTGAGTGCCATCAGCTTTTAAAGTCAGTCCAAGATCTCCTAAAAAGCGCCCAGTTGAAACGCTATGACCCTTAGTCCCCTATAGAGTTATGGCTCATAGCCACTAACACCACATACATGGCTGCCCTAACCCAAAGGGGAGAGCCACTCCAATGGGTACACTTATCCCTAGGAGGGGCCCCCGGGTGTACACCACTCTGAACCAAGCTGCTGACCTAATAATGAAAGGAAGGGAATGCTCACTAAGATGTTTCGCAAAGGAACCACAGAAAATTGTCGTCCCCTTCCACTTGGCAGATTTTACATGGTTAGCTCAATATCAAAACCGGCTGGCACTGGCTTTAGAAGGGTATCTCGGAGTTGTTGATTGCCACTATGGCAACAATAAATGGGTCTCTGCCTTCAAAGAGCTGTCGTGGACTAACCCACAGCTTTTTGTTGCCAAACCCCTGGTAGATGCCTACAATGTCTTCACGGACGGTGGCAAATCAGGGGCTGCTGTAATTATTTACAAACCCCCACGCACCACATCACAGGTGGCCCCCGCTACTCATTTTCACCCCTGTGACGGGTCAGCACAATACAAAGAGCTGCTCGCTATACTCCTTGCCCTGCAAAAGGTGCCAGACCCCATTAACCTTTTCACAGACAGCTTATATGCGGCCAATCTTCTCCCTGGGCTTCCAGGAGTCCACATTCGCTTAGACTGTAATCCCATCTCCTCCCTTATGATACAAGTAAGGAGTACCTTACAAGGCCACAATAACCCTATTTTTGTTCAACACCTCCGGGGTCATCAAGGGATGCCAGGATTTCTAGCCACTGGAAATGCCCAGGCAGACACTCTTGCCTCTCAGGGCCCTAAAATATATACAATAGATAGTGCCAGCCAACTGCACACTTTAACTCATGTAAACTGGCGTGGTCTACATGCCAGGTTTCCAAATATACCTATTTCGCAGCTAAAAAGGATTGTACACACATGTAAGTCATGCCTACCTTATCTGCAAGTACCCCCCTTACAGCCGCCAGGGGTCAATCCTAGGGGACTCAAGCCTAATGTGCTGTGGCAAACTGATGTAACTCACTTCCCACCTTTTGGGAAACTCAGATATATTTTTGTGTCCATTGACACCTATTCACACGCGTGTTGGGCCACAGCACATGCAGGTGAAGCTGCCAAGCATGCAAAAAATCACCTGCTGCAGTGTTTTGCCACCTTAGGGCTGCCAGCACAAATTAAAACAGATAATGGGCCTTGTTTTTCTAGCAAAGCCTTACAAGAATTCTTAATCCAATGGAACATTAAACATACTACAGGAATTCCCTATAACCCCCAAGGACAAGCCATTGTTGAACGGCATCACCAATGCCTAAAAAATCAATTATTAAAACAAAAAGCGGGAGTCACCAGCCCTCATCAGCAGTTAGGACAGGCACTCCTAACTTTAAACATCCTAAATTTTTCCAAAAATGAACCCCTATCTGCCTTCCAGAAACACTGGTCAGCTCAACCACCACACCTGGAAGTCCAAGTGA